>NW_027515183.1:0-90164 GCF_048772815.1 Callospermophilus lateralis
TCCCACTTGGATCACCAAATTTTGTTCTTCTTGGTTGAAGTGTTCGTCTACAATAGCAGTTTTTATGTTTAGGTTTCAGTCTGTTCTCTGCTATATAGATAGATGAATTTGGAACTCTAAATCCAACATGGTTTGTAGTGGCTCTTTGAAACTTGACAAAATAAAGGAGTTCTCTGTTTTGTCTCTATGGTTTGTTTCCTCTTCAAGTAGCCCTAGGCACAGACGGTGGATACGCACTTTCATTGAGAGGGGTTGCCAAGCTTCAAAGAAATTAGAGTTTCCGAAATACCAGCAAATATTTTTTCACCCAATCTTGATGATACTTGGTGTTTACGATCGGTACACACATCCCACTTGATTCACCAAATTTTGTTCTTCTATGTTGAAGCGTTCGTTTTCAGTAGCAGTTTTTATTTTTAGGTTTCACTCTGTTCTCTCCTATATAGATAGATAAATTTGGAACTCGAAATCCAACATGGTTTGTAGTAGCTCTTTGACCCGTGACAAAATAAAGGAGTTCTCAGTTTTGTCTCTATGATTTGTTTCCACTTCAAGTAGCCCTAAGCAGAGACTGTGGAAAATAACTTTCATTGAGAGGGGTTGCCAAGCTTCTATGAAATAACGAGTTTCCGAAATACCAGCAAATATTTTTTTTCCCAAACTTCATGATACCTGGTGGTATTGACAAGTCCACAAATCCCACTTGGCTCACCAAATTTTGTTCTTCTAGGTTGAAGCGTTCGTTTACAGTAGCAGTTTTTATGTTTAGGTTTCACTCTGTTCTCTCCTATATAGATAGATGAATTTGGAACTCTAAATCCAACATGGTTTGTAGTAGCTCTTTGAAACTTGACAAAATAAAGGAGTTCTCAGTTTTGTCTCTATGGTTTGTTTTCTCTTCAAGTACCCCTAGGAACAGACTGTGAAAAGCACTTTCATTGAGTGGGGTTGCCAAGCTTCTATGAAATAACGAGTTTCCGAAATACCAGCAAATATTTTTTCACGCAATATGGATGACACTTGGGGGTAATGATCAGTACACAAATCCCACTTGGCTCACCACGTTTTGTTCTTCTGGGTTGAAGCGTTCGTCTACAGTAGCAGTTTTTATATTTAGGTTTCACTCTGTTCTCTCCTATATGGATAGATGAATTTGGAACTCTAAATCCAATATGGTTTGTAGTAGCTCTTTGAAACTTGACAAAATAAAGGAGTTCTCAGTTTTGTCTCTATGGTTTGTTTCCTCTTCAAGTAGCCCTAGGCACAGACTGTGGAAAAGCACTTTCATTGAGAGGGTTGCCAAGCTTCTAAGAAATAACTAGTATCCGAAATACCAGCAAATATTTTTTCACCCAATCTTGATGATACTTGGTGGTGATGATTAGTACACAAATCCCAGTTGGCTCACCAAATTTTGTTCTTCTAGGTTGAAGCATTCATCTACAGTAGCAATTTTTATATTTAGGTTTCACTCTGTTCTCTCCTATATGGATAGATGAATTTGGAACTCTAAATCCAACATGGTTTGTAGTAGCTCTTTGAAACTTGACAAAATAAAGGAGTTCTCAGTTTTGTCTCTATGATTTGTTTCTGCTTCAAGTAGCCCTAAGCAGAGACTGTGGAAAAGCACTTTCATTGAGAGGTGTTGCCAAGTTTCTAAGAAATAACGAGTTTCAGAAATACCAACAAATATTTTTTCCCCCAAACTTGATGATACTTGGTGGTGATGATTAGTACACAAATCCCACATGGCTCACCAAATTTTGGTCTTCTAGGTTGAAGCGTTCATCTACAGTAGCAATTTTTATATTTAGTTTTCACTCTGTTCTCTGCTATGTAGATAGATGAATTTGGAACTCTAAATCCAACATGGTTTGTAGCTGCTCTTTGAAACTTGACAAAATAAAGGAGTTCTCAGTTTTGTCTCTATGATTTGTTTCCGCTTCAAGTAGCCCTAAGCAGTGACTGTGGAAAAGCACTTTCTTTGAGAGGGGTTGCCAAGGTTCCAAGAAATTACGAGTTTCCGAAATACCAGCAAATGTTTTTTCACCCAATCTTGATGATATTTGGTGGTAATGATCAGTTCACAAATCCCACTTGGATCACCAAATTTTGTTCTTCTTGGTTGAAGCGTTCGTCTACAGTAGCAGTTTTTAAGTTTAGGTTTCACTATGTTCTCTGATATATAGATAGATGAATTCGGAACTCTGAATTCAACATGGTTTGTAGTGGCTCTTTGAAACTTGACAAAATAAAGGAGTTGTCTGTTTTGTCTCTATGGTTTGTTTCCTCTTCAAGTAGCCCTAGGCACAGACGGTGGATACGCACTTTCATTGAGAGGGGTTGCCAAGCTTCCAATAAATTACGAGTTTCCGAAATACCAGCAAATATTTTTTCACAAAATCTTGATGATACATGGTGTTTATGATCGGTACACAAATCCCACTTGACTCACCAAATTTTGTTTTTCTATGTTGAAGCGTTCGTTTTCAGTAGCAGTTTTTATTTTTAGGTTTCACTCTGTTCTCTCCTATATAGATAGCTGAATTTGGAACTCTAAATCCAATATGGTTTGTAGTAGCTCTTTGAATCTTAACAAAATAAAGGAGTTCTCAGTTTTGTCTCTATGATTTGTTTCCGCTTCAAGTAGCCCTAAGCAGAGACTGTGGAAAAGCACTTTCATTGAGATTGTTTGCCAAGCTTCCAAGAAATTACGAGTTTCCGAAATACCAGCAAATATTTTTTCACAAAATCTTGATGATACATGGTGTTTATGATCGGTACACAAATCCCACTTGACTCACCAAATTTTGTTTTTCTATGTTGAAGCGTTCGTTTTCAGTAGCAGTTTTTATTTTTAGGTTTCACTCTGTTCTCTCCTATATAGATAGCTGAATTTGGAACTCTAAATCCAATATGGTTTGTAGTAGCTCTTTGAATCTTAACAAAATAAAGGAGTTCTCAGTGTTGTCTCTATGATTTGTTTCCTCTTCAAGTACCCCTAGTAACAGACTGTGGAAAAGCACTTTCATTGAGTGGGGTTGCCAAGCTTCTAAGAAATAACGTGTTTCCGAAATACCAGCAAATATTTTTTCACGCAATCTTGATGACACTTGGTGGTAATGATCAGTATCCAAATCCCACTTGGATCACCAAATTTTGTTCTTCTAAGTTGAAGCGCTCGTCTACAGTAGCAGTTTTTATGCTTAGGTTTCACTCTGTTCTCTGCTATATAGATAGATGAATTTGGAACTCTAAATCCAACATGGTTTGTAGTAGCTCTTTCAAACTTGAAAAAATAAATGAGTTCTCAGTTTTGTCTCTATGATTTGTTTCCACTTCCAGTAGCCCTAAGCAGAGAATGTGGAAAAGCACTTTCATTGAGAGGGGTTGCCAAGCTTCTCAGAAATAACGAGTTTCCAAAATACCAACAAATATTTTTTCTCCCAATCCTGATGATACTTGGTGGTGAAGATCGGTACACAAGTCCCACTTGGCTCACCAAATATTGTTCTTCTAGGTTGAAGCGTTCGTCTAGAATAGCAGTTTTTATATTTAGGTTTTACTCTGTTTTCTGCAATATAGATATATGAATTTGGAACTCTAAATCCAACATGGTTTGTAGTAGCTCGTTGAAACTTGACAAAATGAAGGAGTTCTCAGTTTTGTCTCTATGATTTGTTTCTGCTTCAAGTAGCCCTAAGCAGTGACTGAGGAAAAGCACTTTCTTTGAGAGAGGTTGCCAAGCTTACAAAAAATTACGAGTTTCCGAAATACCAGCAAATTTTTTTCTCCCAATCTTGGTGATACTTGGTGTTTACGATCGGTACACAAATCCCACTTGACTCACCGAATTTTGTTCTTCTTGGTTGAAGCGTTCGTCTACAGTAGCAGTTTTTATTTTTAGGTTTCACTCTGTTCTCTCCTATATAGATAGATGAATTTGGAACTCTAAATTCAACATGATTTGTAGTAGCTCTTTGAAACTTGACAAAATAAAGGAGTTCTCAGTTTTGTCTCTATGGTTTGTTTCCTCTTCAAGTAGCCCTAGGCACAGAGGGTGGAAAAGCACTTTCATTGAGAGGGGTTGCCAAGCTTCCAAGAAATTACGAGTTTCCGAAATACCAGCAAATATTTTTTCACCCAATCTTGATGATTCTTGGTGTTTTCGATCGGTACACAAATCCCACTTGACCCCCCAAATTTTATTCTAAGGTTGAAGCGTTCGTTTTCAGTAGCAGTTTTTATTGTTAGGTTTTACTCTGTTCTCTCCTATATAGATAGATGAATTTGGAACTCTAAATACATCATGATTTGTAGTAGCTCTTTGAAACTTGAAAAAATAAAGGAGTTCTCAGTTTTGTTTCTATGGTTTGTTTCCTCTTCAAGTACCCATAGGACAGACTGTGGAAAAGCATTTTCATTTAGTGGGGTTGCCAAGCTTCTAAGAAATAACGAGTTTCCAAAATACCAGCAAATATTTTTTCACGCAATCTTGATGACACTTGGTTTTAATAATCAGTACACAAATCCCACTTGGCTCACCAAATTTTGTTCTTCTAGGTTGAAGCGTTCGTCTACAGTAGCAGTTTTTATATTTAGGTTTCACGCTGTTCTCTCCTATATAGATAGATGAATTTGGAATTCTAAATCCAATATGATTTGTAGTAGCTCTTTGAAACTTGACAAAGTAAAGGAGTTCTCTGTTTTGTCTCTATGATTTGATTCCGCTTCATGTAGCCGCAAGCAGAGACTGTGGGAAAGCACTTTCATTGAAAGAGGTTGCCAAGCTTCCAAGAAATTATGATTTTCCGAAATACCAGCAAATATTTTGTCACCCAATGTTGACGATACTTGGTGGTGATGATCAGTACACAAATCCCACTTGGCTCAAAATTTTGTATTTCTAGGTTGAAGCGTTCTTCTACAGTAACAATTTTTATATTTAGGTTTCACTCTGTTCTCTTCTATATAGATAGATGAATTTGGAACTCTAAATCCAACATTTTTTGTAGTAGCTCTTTGAAACTTGACAAAATAAAGAAGTTCTCAGTTTTGTCTTTATGGTTTGTTTTCTCTTCAAGTACCCCTAGGCACAGACTGTGGAAAAGCACTTTCATTGAGAGGGGTTGCCAAGCTTCCAAGAAATTACGAGGTTCCGAAATACCAGCAAATATTTTTTCACCAAATCTTGATGATACTTGGTGTTTACGATCGGTACACAAATCCCACTTGACTCACCAAATTTTGTTCTTCCATGTTGAAGCGTTCGTTTTCAGTAGCAGTTTTTATTTTTAGGTTTCACTCTGTTCTCTCCTATATAGATAGATGAATTTGAAACTCTAAATCCAACATGGTTTGTAGTAGCTCTTTGAAACTTGAAAAAATAAAGGAGTTCTCAGTTTTGTCTCTATGATTTGTTTCCACTTCCAGTAGCATTAAGCAGAGAATGTGGAAAAGCACTTTCATTGAGAGGGGTTGCCAAGCTTCTCAGAAATAATGAGTTTCCGAAATACCAACAAATATTTTTTCACGCAATCCTGATGATACTTGCTGGTGAAGATCGGTACACAAGTCCCACTTGGCTCACCAAATTTTGTTCTTCTTGGTTGAAGCGTTCATCTAGAATAGCAGTTTTTATATTTAGGTTTTACTCTGTTTTCTGCAATATAGATAGATGAATTTGGAACTCTAAATCCAACATAGTTTGTAGTAGCTCTTTGAAACTTGACAAAATGAAGGAGTTCTCAGTTTTGTCTCTATGATTTGTTTCTGCTTCAAGTAGCCCTAAGCAGTGACTGTGGAAAAGCACTTTCCTTGAGAGAGGTTGCCAAGCTTCCAAGAAATTACGAGTTTCCAAAATACCAGCAAATATTTTTTCACCCAATCTTGGTGATACTTGGTGTTTACGATCGGTACACAAATCCCACTTGACTCACCAAATTTTGTTCTTCTTGTTTGAAGCGTTCGTCTACAGTAGCAGTTTTTATTTTTAGGTTTCACTCTGTTCTCTCCTATATAGATAGATGAATTTGGACCTCTAAATCCAACATGGTTTGTAGTGGCTCTTTGAAACTTGACAAAATAAAGGAGTTCTCTGTTTTGTCTCTATGGTTTGTTTCCTCTTCAAGTAGCCCTAGGCACAGACGGTGGAAAAGCACTTTCATTGAGACGGGTTGCCAAGCTTCCAAGAAATTACGAGTTTCTGAAATACCAGCAAATATTTTTTCACCCAATCTTAATGATACTTGGTGTTTTCGATCGGTACACAAATCCCACTTGACTCACCAAATTTTATTCTAAGGTTGAAGCGTTCGTTTTCAGTAGCAGTTTTTATTGTTAGGTTTTACTCTGTTCTCTCCTATACAGATAGATGAATTTGGAACTCTAAATACATCATGGTTTGTAGAAGTTCTTTGAAACTTGAAAAAATAAAGGAGTTCTCAGTTTTGTTTCTATGGTTTGTTTTCTCTTCAAGTACCCATAGGAACAGACTGTGGAAAAGCACTTTCATGTAGTGGGGTTGCCAAGCTTCTAAGAAAAAACGAGTTTCCAAAATACCAGCAAATATTTTTTCACGCAATCTTGATGACACTTGGTGGTAATAATCAGTACACAAATCCCACTTGGCTCACCAAATTTTGTTCTTCTAGGTTGAAGCGTTCGTCTACAGTAGCAGTTTTTATATTTAGGTTTCACGCTGTTCTCTCCTATATAGATAGATGAATTTGGAACTCTAAATCCAATATGTTTTGTAGTAGCTCTTTGAAACTTGACAAAGTAAAGGAGTTCTCTGTTTTGTCTCTATGATTTGATTCCGCTTCAAGTAGCCGCAAGCAGAGACTGTGGGAAAGCACTTTCATTGAAAGAGTTTGCCAAGCTTCCAAGAAATTATGATTTTCCGAAATACCAGCAAATATTTTGTCACCCAATGTTGATGATACTTGGTGGTGATGATCAGTACACAAATCCCACTTGGCTCACCAAATTTTGTATTTCTAGGTTGAAGCGTTATTCTACAGTAACAATTTTTATATTTAGGTTTCACTCTGTTCTCTCCTATATAGAGAGATAAATTTGGAACTCTAAATCCAACATGGTTTGTAGTGGCTATTTGAAACTTGACAAAATAAAGGAGGTCTCAGTTTTGTCTCTATGGTTTGTTTCCTCTTCAAGTAGCCCTAGGCACAGACTGTGGAAAAGTGCTTTCATTGAGAGGGGTTGCCAAGCTTCTAAGACATAACGAGTTTCTGAAATACCAGCAAATATTTTTTCACCCAATCTTGATGATACTTGGTGGTGATGATCAGTACACAAATCCCACTTGGCTCACCTAATTTTGTTCTTCTAGGTTGAAGCATCCGTCTACAGTAGCAGTTTTTATATTTAGGTTTCACTCTGTTCTCTGCTATATAGATAGATGAATTTGGAACTCTAACTCCAACATGGTTTGTAGTAGTTCTTGGAAACATGACAAAATAAAGGAGTTCTCAGTTTTGTCTCTATGATTTGTTTCCGCTTCAAGTAGCCCTAAGCAGTGACTGTGGAGAAGCACTTTCCTTGAGAGGGGTTGAAAGGTTGCAACAAATAACGAGTTTCCGAAATACCAGCAAATATTTTTTCACCCAATCTTGATAATACTTGGTGTTTACGATCGGTACACAAATCCCACTTGACTCACCGAATTTTGTTCTTCTATGTTGAAGCGTTCGTTTTCAGTAGCAGTTTTTATTTTTAGGTTTCACTCTGTTCTCCCCTATATAGATAGATGAATTTGGAACTCTAAATCCAACATGGTTTGTAGTGGCTCTTTGAAACTTGACAAAATAAAGGAGTTCTCTGTTTTGTCTCTATGGTTTGTTTCCTCTTCAAGTAGCCCTAGGCACAGAGGGTGGAAAAGCACTTTAATTGAGAGGGGTTGCCAAGCTTCCAAGAAATGACGTGTTTCCGAAATCCCAGCAAATATTTTTTCACCCAATCTTGATGATACTTGGTGTTTTCGATCGGTACACAAATCCCACTTGACTCACCAAATTTTGTTCTTCTAGGTTGAAACGTTCGATTTCAGTAGCAGTTTTTATTGTTAGGTTTCACTCTGTTCTCTCCTATATATATAGATGAATTTGGAACTCTAAATCCTACATGGTTTGTAGTAGCTCTTTGAAACTTAACAAATTAAAGGAATTCTCAGTTTTTTCTCTATGGTTTGTTTCCTCTTCAAGTAGCCCTGACACAGACTGTGGAAAAGCAATTTCATTGAGAGGGGTTGTCAAGCTTCTAAGAAATAACGAGTTTCCGAAATACCAGCAAATATTTTTTCACCCAAACTTGATGATACTTGGTGGTAATGATCAGTACACATCCCGCTTGGCTCACCAAATTTTGTTCTTCTAGGTTGAAGCGTTCGTCTACTGAAGCAGTTTTTATATTTAGGTTTCCCTCTGTTCTCTCCTATATAGATAGATGAATTTGGAACTCTAAATCGAACATGGTTTGTAGTAGCTCTTTGAAACTTGACAAAATAAAGGAGTTCTCAGTTTTGTCTCTATGGTTTGTTTCCTCTTCAAGTAGCCCTCGGCACAGACGGTGGAAAAGCACTTTCATTGAGAGGGGTTGCCAAGCTTCCAAGAAATTACGAGTTTCCGAAATACCACCAAATATTTTTTCACCCAATCTTGATGATACTTGGTGGTAATGATCGGTACAGAAATCTCACTTGGCTCACCAAATTTTGTTCTTCTAGGTTGAAGCGTTCGTTTACAGTACCAGTTTTTATTTTTAGGTTTCACTCTGTTCGCTCCTATATAGATAGATGAATTTTAAACTCTAAATCCAACATGGTTTCTAGTAGCTCTTTGAAACTTGACAAAATAAAGTAGTTTCCAGTTTTGTCTCTATGGTTTGTTTCCTCTTCTAGTAGCCCTGGCATAGACTGTGGAAAAGGACTTTCATTGAGAGGAGTTGCCAAGCTTCTAAGAAATAACGAGTTTCCGAATTACCAGCAAATATTTTTTCACCCAATCTTGATGATACTTGGTGGTAAGGACAAGTAAACAAAACCCACTTGGCTCACCAAATTTTGTTCTTCTAGGTTGAAGCATTCGTCTACAGTAGCTGTTTTTATTTTTAGGTTTCACTCTGTTCTCTCCTATATAGATAGATGAATTTGGAACTCTAAATCCAACATGGTTTTTAGTAGCTTGTTGAAACTTGACAAAATAAAGGAGTTCTCAGTTTTGTCTCTATGATTTGTTGCCGCTTCAAGTAGCCCTAAGCAGAGACTGTGGAAAAGCACTTTCATTGAGAGTTGTTGCCAAGCTTCTAAGAAATAACGAGTTTCCGAATTACCAGCAAATATTTTTTCACCCAATTTTGATGATACTTGGTGGAGAAGATCGGTACACAAATCCTACTTGGCTCACCAAATTTTGTTCTTCTAGGTTGAAGCCTTCGTCTAAAGTAGCAGTTTTTATATTTAGGTTTCACTCTGTTCTCCCCTTTATAGGTAGATGAATTTGGAACTCTAAATCCAATATGGTTGGTAGTAGCTATTTGAAACTTGACAAAATAAAGGAGTTCTCAGTTTTGTCTCTATGATTTGTTTCCGCTTCAAGTAGCCCTAAGCAGAGACTTGGAAAAGCACTTTCAATGAGAGAGGTTGCCAAGCTTCCAAGGAATTACTAGTTTCCGAAATACCAGCAAATATTTTTTCACCCAATCGTGATGATACGTGGTGGTAATGACAAGTCCACAAATCCCACTTGGCTCACCAAATTTTGTTCTTCTAGGTTGAAGCGTTCGTTTACAGTAGCAGTTTTTATTTTTAGGTTTTACTCTGTTCTCTCCTATATAGATAGATGAATTTGGAACTCTAAATACATCATGGTTTGTAGTAGCTCTTTGAAACTTGAAAAAATAAAGGAGTTCTCAGTTTTGTCTCTATCGTTTGTTTCCTCTTCAAGTACCCTTAGGAACTGACTCTGGAAAAGCACTTTCATTGAGTGGGGTTGCCAAGCCTCTGAGAAATAACTAGTTTCCAAAATACCAGCAAATATTTTTTCACGCAATCTTGATGACACTTGGTGGTAATAATCAGTACACAAATCCCACTTGGCTCACCAAATTTTGTTCTTCTAGGTTGAAGCGTTCGTCTACAGTAGCAGTTTTTATATTTAGGTTTCACTCTGTTCTCTCCTATATAGATAGATGAATTTGGAACTCTAAATCCAATATGATTTGTAGTAGCTCTTTGAAACTTGACAAAGTAAAGGAGTTCTCAGTTTTGTCTCTATGATTTGTTGCCGCTTCACGTAGCCCTAAGCAGAGACTGTGGAAAAGCACTTTCATTGAGAGTTGTTTCCAAGCTTCTAAGAAATAACGAGTTTCCGAATTACCAGCAAATATTTTTTCACCCAATTTCGATGATACTTGGTGGAGAAGATCGGTACCCAAATCCCACTTGGCTCACCAAATTTTGTTCTTCTAGGTTGAAGCCTTCGTCTAAAGTAGCAGTTTTTATATTTAGGTTTCACTCTGTTCTCTCCTTTATAGGTAGATGAATTTGGAACTCTAAATCCAATATGGTTGGTAGTAGCTATTTGAAACTTGACAAAATAAAGGAGTTCTCAGTTTTGTCTCTATGATTTGATTCCGCTTCAAGTAGCCCTAAGCAGAGACTTGGAAAAGTACTTTCATTGAGAGAGGTTGCCAAGCTTCCAAGGAATTACTAGTTTCCGAAATACCAGCAAATATTTTTTCACCCAATCATGATGATACGTGGTGGTAATGACAAGTCCACAAATCCCACTTGGCTCACCAAATTGTGTTCTTCTAGGTTGAAGCGTTCGTTTACAGTAGCAGTTTTTATTTTTAATTTTTACTCTGTTCTCTCCTATATAGATAGATGAATTTGGAACTCTAAATACATCATGGTTTGTAGTAGCTCTTTGAAACTTGAAAAAATAAAGGAGTTCTCAGTTTTGTCTCTATCGTTTGTTTCCTCTTCAAGTACCCATAGGAACTGACTGTTTAAAAGCACTTTCACTGAGTGGGGTTGCCAAGCTTCTAGGAAATAACTAGTTTCCAAAATACCAGCAAATATTTTTTCACGCAATCTTGATGACACTTGGTGGTAATAATCAGTACACAAATCCCACTTGGCTCACCAAATTTTGTTCTTCTAGGTTGAAGCGTTCGTCTACAGTAGCAGTTTTTATATTTAGGTTTCACTCTTTTCTGTAATATATAGATAGATGAATTTGGAACCCTAAATCCAATATGATTTGTAGTAGCTCTTTGAAACTTGACAAAGTAAAGGAGTTCTCTCTTTTGTCTCTATGATTTGATTCCACTTTATGTAGCCGCAAGCAGAGACTGTGGGAAAGAACTTTCATTGAAAGAGGTTGCCAAGCTTCCAAAAATTACGAGTTTCCGAAATACCAGCAAATATTTTTTCACCCAATCTTGATGATACTTGATGGTAAGGACAAGTACACAAAACCCACTTGGCTCACCAAATTTTGTTCTTCTAGGTTGAAGCATTCGTCTACAGTAGCAGTTTTTATTTTTAGGTTTCACTCTGTTCTCTCCTATATAGATAGATGAATTTGGAACTCTAAATCCAACATGGTTTTTAGTAGCTTGTTGAAACTTGACAAAATAAAGGAGTTCTCAGTTTTGTCTCTATGATTTGTTGCCGCTTCAAGTAGCCCTAAGCAGAGACTGTGGAAAAGCACTTTCATTGAGAGTTGTTGCCAAGCTTCTAAGAAATAACGAGTTTCCGAATTACCAGCAAATATTTTTTCACCCAATTTTGATGATACTTGGTGGAGAAGATCGGTACACAAATCCCACTTTGCTCACCAAATTTTGTTCTTTTAGGTTGAAGCCTTCGTCTAAAGTAGCAGTTTTTATATTTATGTTTCACTCTGTTCTCCCCTTTATAGGTAGATGAATTTGGAACTCTAAATCCAATATGGTTGGTAGTAGCTATTTGAAACTTGACAAAATAAAGGAGTTCTCAGTTTTGTCTCTATAATTTGTTTCCGCTTCAAGTAGCCCTAAGTGAGACTTGGAAAAGCACTTTCATTGAGAGAGGTTGCCAAGCTTCCAAGGAATTACTAGTTTCCGAAATACCAGCAAATATTTTTTCACCCAATCGTGATGATACGTGGTGGTAATGACAAGTCCACAAATCCCACTTGGCTCACCAAATTTTGTTCTTCTAGGTTGAAGCGTTCGTTTACAGTAGCAGTTTTTATTTTTAGGTTTTACTCTGTTCTCTCCTATATAGATAGATGAATTTGGAACTCTAAATACATCATGGTTTGTAGTAGCTCTTTGAAACTTGAAAAAATAAAGGAGTTCTCAGTTTTGTCTCTATGGTTTGTTTCCTCTTCAAGTACCCATAGGAACTGACTGTTTAAAAGCACTTTCACTGAGTGGGGTTGCCAAGCTTCTAAGAAATAACTAGTTTCCAAAATACCAGCAAATATTTTTTCACGCAATCTTGATGACACTTGGTGGTAATAATCAGTACACAAATCCCACTTGGCTCACCAAATTTTGTTCTTCTAGGTTGAAGCGTTCGTCTACAGTAGCAGTTTTTATATTTAGGTTTCACTCTTTTCTGTAATATATAGATAGATGAATTTGGAACCCTAAATCCAATATGATTTGTAGTAGCTCTTTGAAACTTGACAAAGTAAAGGAGTTCTCTCTTTTGTCTCTATGATTTGATTCCGCTTTATGTAGCCGCAAGCAGAGACTGTGGGAAAGAACTTTCATTGAAAGAGGTTGCCAAGCTTCCAAAAATTACGAGTTTCCGAAATACCAGCAAATATTTTTTCACCCAATCTTGATGATACTTGATGGTAAGGACAAGTACACAAAACCCACTTGGCTCACCAAATTTTGTTCTTCTAGGTTGAAGCATTCGTCTACAGTAGCAGTTTTTATTTTTAGGTTTCACTCTGTTCTCTCCTATATAGATAGATGAATTTGGAACTCTAAATCCAACATGGTTTTTAGTAGCTTGTTGAAACTTGACAAAATAAAGGAGTTCTCAGTTTTGTCTCTATGATTTGTTGCCGCTTCAAGTAGCCCTAAGCAGAGACTGTGAAAAGCACTTTCATTGAGAGTTGTTGCCAAGCTTCTAAGAAATAACGAGTTTCCGAATTACCAGCAAATATTTTTTCACCCAATTTTGATGATACTTGGTGGAGAAGATCGGTACACAAATCCCACTTGGCTCACCAAATTTTGTTCTTTTAGGTTGAAGCCTTCGTCTAAAGTAGCAGTTTTTATATTTATGTTTCACTCTGTTCTCCCCTTTATAGGTAGATGAATTTGGAACTCTAAATCCAATATGGTTGGTAGTAGCTATTTGAAACTTGACAAAATAAAGGAGTTCTCAGTTTTGTCTCTATAATTTGTTTCCGCTTCAAGTAGCCCTAAGTGAGACTTGGAAAAGCACTTTCATTGAGAGAGGTTGCCAAGCTTCCAAGGAATTACTAGTTTCCGAAATACCAGCAAATATTTTTCACCCAATCGTGATGATACGTGGTGGTAATGACAAGTCCACAAATCCCACTTGGCTCACCAAATTTTGTTCTTCTAGGTTGAAGCGTTCGTTTACAGTAGCAGTTTTTATTTTTAGGTTTTACTCTGTTCTCTCCTATATAGATAGATGAATTTGGAACTCTAAATACATCATGGTTTGTAGTAGCTCTTTGAAACTTGAAAAAATAAAGGAGTTCTCAGTTTTGTCTCTATGGTTTGTTTCCTCTTCAAGTACCCATAGGAACAGACTGTGGAAAAGCACTTTCATTGAGTGGGGTAGCCAAGCTTCTAAAAAATAACGAGTTTCCAAAATACCAGCAAATATTTTTTCACGCAATCTTGATGACACTTGGTGGTAATAATCAGTACACAAATTCCACTTGGCTCACCAAATTTTGTTCTTCTAGGTTGAAGCGTTCGTCTACAGTAGTAGTTTTTATTTTTAGGTTTCACTCTGTTCTCTCCTATATAGATAGATGAATTTGGAACTCTAAATCCAACATGGTTTTTAGTAGCTTGTTGAAACTTTACAAAATAAAGGAGTTCTCAGTTTTGTCTCTATGATTTGTTGCCGCTTCAAGTAGCCCTAAGCAGAGACTGTGGAAAAGCACTTTCATTGAGAGTTGTTGCCAAGCTTCTAAGAAATAACGAGTTTCCGAATTACCAGCAAATATTTTTTCACCCAATTTTGATGATACTTGGTGGAGAAGATCGGTACACAAATCGCACTTGGCTCACCAAATTTTGTTCTTTTAGGTTGAAGCCTTCATCTAAAGTAGCAGTTTTTATATTTAGGTTTCACTCTGTTCTCCCCTTTATAGGTAGATGAATTTGGAACTCTAAATCCAATATGGTTGGTAGTAGCTATTTGAAACTTGACAAAATAAAGGAGTTCTCAGTTTTGTCTCTATGATTTGTTTCCGCTTCAAGTAGCCCTAAGTGAGACTTGGAAAAGCACTTTCATTGAGAGAGGTTGCCAAGCTTCCAAGGAATTACTAGTTTCCGAAATACCAGCAAATATTTTTTCACCCAATCGTGATGATACGTGGTGGTAATGACAAGTCCACAAATCCCACTTGGCTCACCAAATTTTGTTCTTCTAGGTTGAAGCGTTCGTTTACAGTAGCAGTTTTTATTTTTAGGTTTTACTCTGTTCTCTCCTATATAGATAGATGAATTTGGAACTCTAAATACATCATGGTTTGTAGTAGCTCTTTGAAACTTGAAAAAATAAAGGCGTTCTCAGTTTTGTCTCTATCGTTTGTTTCCTCTTCAAGAACCCATAGGAACAGACTGTGGAAAAGCACTTTCATTGAGTGGGGTTGCCAAGCTTCTAAGAAATAACTAGTTTCCAAAATACCAGCAAATATTTTTTCACGCAATCTTGATGACATTGGTGGTAATAATCAGTACACAAATCCCACTTGGCTCACCAAATTTTGTTCTTCTAGGTTAAAGCGTTCATCTACAGTAGCAGTTTTTATATTTAGGTTTCACTCTGTTCTCTCCTATATAGATTGATGAATTTGGAACTCTAAATCCAACATGATTTGTAGTAGCTCTTTGAAACTTGACAAAGTAAAGGAGTTCTCTCTTTGGTCTCTATGATTTGATTCCGCTTCATGTAGCCGCAAGCAGAGACTGTGGGAAAGAACTTTCATTGAAAGAGGTTGCCAAGCTTCCAAAAATTACGAGTTTCCGAAATACCAGCAAATATTTTGTCACCCAATGTTGATGATACTTGGTGGTGATGATCAGTACACACATCCCACTTGGCTCACCAAATTTTGTATTTCTAGGTTGAAGTGTTCTTCTACAGTAGCAATTTTTATATTTAGGTTTCACTCTGTTCTCTCCTATATAGATAGATAAATTTGGAACTCTAAATCCAACATGGTTTGTAGTAGCTATTTGAAACTTGACAAAATAAAGGAGGTCTCAGTTTTGTCTCTATGGTTTGTTTCCTCTTCAAGTAGCCCTAGGCACAGACTGTGGAAAAGCACTTTCATTGAGAGGGTTTGCCAAGCTTCTAAGACATAACGAGTTTCTGAAATACCAGCAAATATTTTTTCACCCAATCTTGATGATACTTGGTGGTGATGATCAGTACACAAATCCCACTTGGCTCACTAAATTTTGTTCTTCTAGGTTGAAGCGTTCGTCTACAGTAGCAATTTTTATATTTAGGTTTCACTCTGTTCTCTCCTATATAGATAGATGAATTTGGAACTCTAAATCCAATATGGTTGGTAGTAGCTATTTGAATCTTGACAAAATAAAGGAGTTCTCAGTTTTGTGTCTATGATTTGTTTCCGCTTCAAGTAGCCCTAAGCAGAGACTTGGAAAAGCACTTTCATTGAGAGAGGTTGCCAAGCTTCCAAGAAATTACTAGTTTCCGAAATACCAGGAAATATATTTTCACCCAATCTTGATGATACTTGGTGGTAATGACAAGTCCACAAATCCCACTTGGCTAACCAAATTTTGTTCTTCTAGGTTGAAGCGTTCGTTTACAGTAGCAGTTTTTATGTTTTGGTTTCACTCTGTTCTCTCCTATATAGATAGATGAATTTGGAACTCTAAATCCAGACATGGTTTGTAGTAGCTCTTTGAAACTTGACAAAATAAAGGAGTTCTCAATTTTGTCTCTATGGTTTGTTTCTTCTTCAAGTATCCCTAGGAACAGACTGTGGAAAAGCACTTTCATTGAGTGGAGTTTCCAAGCTTCTAAGAAATAACGAGTTTCCGAAATACCAGCAAATATTTTTTCACGCAATCTTGATGACACTTGGTGGTAATGATCAGTACAGAAATCCCACTTGGCTCACCAAATTTTGTTCTTCTAGGTTGAAGCGTTCGTCTACAGTAGCAGTTTTTATATTTAGGTTTCACTCTGTTCTCTCCTATATAGATAGATGAATTTGGAACTCTAAATCCAACATGGTTTGTAGTAGCTCTTTGAAACTTGACAAAATAAAGGAGTTCTCAGTTTTGTCTCTATGATTTGTTTCCGCTTCAAGTGGCCCTAACAGTGACTGTGGAAAAGCACTTTCCTTGAGAGGGGTTGCCAAGGTTCCAACAAATTACGAGTTTCCGTAATACCAGCAAAAATTTTTTACCCAATCTTGATGATACTTGGTGTTTACGATCGGTACACAAATCCCACTTCACTCTGTTCTCTCCTATATAGATAGATGAATTTGGAACTCTAAATCCAATATGGTTTGTAGTAGCTCTTTGAAACTTGACAAAGTAAAGGAGTTCTCAGGTTTGTCTCTATGGTTTATTTCCTCTTCAAGTAGCCCTACGCACAGACTGTGGAAAAGCACTTTCATTGAGAGGGGTTGCCAAGCTTCTAAGAAATAACGAGTTTCCGAAATAACAACAAATATTTTTTCACCCAATCCTTATGATACTTGGTGGTGAAGATCGGTACACAATTCCCACTTGGCTCACCAAATTTTGTTCTTCTAGGTTGAAGCGTTCGTCTACAGTAGCAGTTTTTATATTTAGGTTTCACTCTGTTCTCTCCTATATAGATAGATGTATTTGGAACTCTAAATCCAACATGGTTTGTAGTAGCTCTTTGAAAATTGACAAAAAATTAGGTCTAAGTTTTGTCTTTATGGATTGTTTTATCTTCAAGTAGCCCTAGGCACAGACTGTGGAAAAGCACTTTCATTGGAAGGGGTTGCCAAGCTTCCAAAAAATTACGAGTTTCCCAAATACCAGCAAATATTTTTTCACCCAATCTTGATGATACGTGGTGGTAATGACAAGTACACGAATCCCACTTGGCTCACCATATTTTGTTGTTCTAGGTTGAAGCGTTAGTTTACAGTACCACTTTTTATTTTTAGGTTTCCCTCTGTTCTCTCCTACATAGATAGATGAATTTGGAACTCTAAATCCAACATGATTTGTAGTAGCTCTTTGAAACTTTTTAAAATTAAAGAATTCTCAGTTTTGTCTCTATGGTTTGTTTCCTCTTCAAGTAGTCCTAGGCACAGACTGTGGAAAAGCACTTTTATTGAGAGGGGTTGTCAAGCTTCTAAGAAATAACGAGTTTCCGAAGTACCAGCAAATATTTTTTTCACCCAATCTTGATGATACTTGGTGGTAATGATCGGTACACAAATCCCACTTGACTAACTAAATTTTGTTCTTCTAGTTTGAAGCGTTTGTTTACAGTAGCAGTTTATAATTTTAGGTTTCCCTGTGTTCTCTCCTATATAGATAGAAGAATTTGGAACTCTAAATCCAACATGGTTTGTAGTAGCTCTTTGAAACTTGACACAATAAAGGAGTTCTCAGTTTTGTCTCTATGGTTTGTTTCCTCTTCAAGTAGCCCTCGGCACAGACTGTGGAAAAGCACTTTCATTGAGAGGGGTTGTCAAGCTTCTAAGAAACAACGAGTTTCCGAAATACCAGAAAATATTTTTTCACCCAATCTTGATGATACTTGGAGGTAATGATCGGTAAACAAATCCTACTTGACTAACCAAATTTTCTTCTTCTAGTTTGAAGCGTTTGTTTACAGTTACAGTTTATTATTTTAGGTTTCCCTCTGTTCTCTCCTATATAGATAGAAGAATTTGGAACTCTAAATCCAACATGGTTTGTAGTAGAACTTTGAAACTTGACAAAATAAAGGAGTTCTCAATTTTGTCTCTATGGTTTGTTTCCTCATCAAGTAGCCCTAAGCAGAGACCGTGGAAAAGCACTTTCATTAAAACGGGTTGCCAAGCTTCCATGAAATTACGAGTTTCCCAAATACCAGCAAATATTTTTTCACCCAATCGTGATGATACTTGGTGGTAATGACAAGTACACAAATCGCACTTGGCTCAC
The DNA here is from genome assembly GCF_048772815.1 of Callospermophilus lateralis. NCBI lineage: Eukaryota > Metazoa > Chordata > Mammalia > Rodentia > Sciuridae > Callospermophilus > Callospermophilus lateralis. The sequence goes on from NW_027515183.1 coordinate 18,412, forward strand.
CAAATTTTGTTCTTCTAGGTTTAAGCGTTCGTCTACAGTAGCAGTTTTTGTATTTAGGTTTCACTCTGTTCTCTCCTATATAGATAGATGAATTTGGAACTCTAAATAAAACATGGCTTGTAGTAGCTCTTTGAAACTTGACAAAATAAAGGAGTTCTCAGTTTTGTCTGTATTTTTAGTTTCCTCTTCAAGTAACCCTAGGCACAGACTGTGGAAAACCACTTTTATTGAGAGGGGTTGCCAAGCTTCAAAGAAGAAATACCAGCAAATATTTTTTCAACCAAACTTGATGATACTTGGAGGTAATGATCAGTACACAAATCCCACAAGGCTCACCAAATTTTGTTCTTCTAGGTTTAAGCGTTCGTCTACAGTAGCAGTTTTTATATTTAGGTTTCACTCTGTTCTCTCCTATATAGATTGATGAATTAGGAACTCTAAATCCAACTTGGTTTGTAGTAGCTCATTGAAACTTGACAAAATAGAGGAGTTCTCAGTTTTGTCTCTATGATTTGTTTCCTCTTCAAGTAGCTCAAAGCAGAGACTGTGAAAAAGCACTTTCATTGAAATGGGTTGCCAAGTTTCCAAGAAATTACGAGTTTCCGAAAGACCAGCAAATATTTTTAACCCAATCTTGATGATTCGTGGTGGTAATGACAAGTACACAAATCCCACTTGGCTCACCATTGTCTTTACTTCCGGGTTGAAGCGTTAGTTTACAGTACCAGTTTTTATTTTTAGGTTTCCCTCTGTTCTCTCCTACATAGATAGATGAATTTGGAACTCTAAATCCAACATGGTTTGTAGTAGCTCTTTGAAACTTGATAAAATTAAAGAGTTCTCAGTTATGTCTCTATGATTTCTTTCCTCTTCAAGTAGCCCTAGGCACAGACTGTCGAAACGCACTTTCATTGAGAGGGGTTGCCAAGATTCTAAGAATTAACGATTTTCGGAAATACCAGCAAATATTTTTTTCACCCAATCTTGATGATACCTGGTGATAATGACAAATACACAAATCCCACTTGGCTCACCAAATTTTGTTCTTCAAGGTTGACGCATTCGTCTACAGTAGCAGTTTTTATATTTAGGTTTCACTCTGTTCTCTCCTATATAGATAGATGTATTTGGAACTCTAAATCCAACATGGTTTGTAGTAGCTCTTTGAAAATTGACAAAAAATTAGGTCTAAGTTTTGTCTTTATGGATTGTTTTATCTTCAAGTAGCCCTAGGCACAGACTGTGGAAAAGCACTTTCATTGGAAGGGGTTGCCAAGCTTCCAAAAAATTACGAGTTTCCCAAATACCAGCAAATATTTTTTCACCCAATCTTGATGATACGTGGTGGTAATGACAAGTACACGAATCCCACTTGGCTCACCATATTTTGTTGTTCTAGGTTGAAGCGTTAGTTTACAGTACCACTTTTTATTTTTAGGTTTCCCTCTGTTCTCTCTTACATAGATAGATGAATTTGGAACTCTAAATCCAACATGATTTGTAGTAGCTCTTTGAAACTTTTTAAAATTAAAGAATTCTCAGTTTTGTCTCTATGGTTTGTTTCCTCTTCAAGTAGTCCTAGGCACAGACTGTGGAAAAGCACTTTTATTGAGAGGGGTTGTCAAGCTTCTAAGAAATAACGAGTTTCCGAAGTACCAGCAAATATTTTTTTCACCCAATCTTGATGATACTTGGTGGTAATGATCGGTACACAAATCCCACTTGACTAACTAAATTTTGTTCTTCTAGTTTGAAGCGTTTGTTTACAGTAGCAGTTTATAATTTTAGGTTTCCCTGTGTTCTCTCCTATATAGATAGAAGAATTTGGAACTCTAAATCCAACATGGTTTGTAGTAGCTCTTTGAAACTTGACACAATAAAGGAGTTCTCAGTTTTGTCTCTATGGTTTGTTTCCTCTTCAAGTAGCCCTCGGCACAGACTGTGGAAAAGCACTTTCATTGAGAGGGGTTGTCAAGCTTCTAAGAAACAACGAGTTTCCGAAATACCAGAAAATATTTTTTCACCCAATCTTGATGATACTTGGAGGTAATGATCGGTAAACAAATCCTACTTGACTAACCAAATTTTCTTCTTCTAGTTTGAAGCGTTTGTTTACAGTTACAGTTTATTATTTTAGGTTTCCCTCTGTTCTCTCCTATATAGATAGAAGAATTTGGAACTCTAAATCCAACATGGTTTGTAGTAGAACTTTGAAACTTGACAAAATAAAGGAGTTCTCAATTTTGTCTCTATGGTTTGTTTCCTCATCAAGTAGCCCTAAGCAGAGACCGTGGAAAAGCACTTTCATTAAAACGGGTTGCCAAGCTTCCATGAAATTACGAGTTTCCCAAATACCAGCAAATATTTTTTCACCCAATCGTGATGATACTTGGTGGTAATGACAAGTACACAAATCGCACTTGGCTCACCAAATTTTGTTCTTCTAGGTTTAAGCGTTCGTCTACAGTAGCAGTTTTTGTATTTAGGTTTCACTCTGTTCTCTCCTATATAGATAGATGAATTTGGAACTCTAAATAAAACATGGCTTGTAGTAGCTCTTTGAAACTTGACAAAATAAAGGAGTTCTCAGTTTTGTCTGTATTTTTAGTTTCCTCTTCAAGTAACCCTAGGCACAGACTGTGGAAAACCACTTTTATTGAGAGGGGTTGCCAAGCTTCAAAGAAGAAATACCAGCAAATATTTTTTCAACCAAACTTGATGATACTTGGAGGTAATGATCAGTACACAAATCCCACAAGGCTCACCAAATTTTGTTCTTCTAGGTTTAAGCGTTCGTCTACAGTAGCAGTTTTTATATTTAGGTTTCACTCTGTTCTCTCCTATATAGATTGATGAATTAGGAACTCTAAATCCAACTTGGTTTGTAGTAGCTCATTGAAACTTGACAAAATAGAGGAGTTCTCAGTTTTGTCTCTATGATTTGTTTCCTCTTCAAGTAGCTCAAAGCAGAGACTGTGAAAAAGCACTTTCATTGAAATGGGTTGCCAAGTTTCCAAGAAATTACGAGTTTCCGAAAGACCAGCAAATATTTTTAACCCAATCTTGATGATTCGTGGTGGTAATGACAAGTACACAAATCCCACTTGGCTCACCATTGTCTTTACTTCCGGGTTGAAGCGTTAGTTTACAGTACCAGTTTTTATTTTTAGGTTTCCCTCTGTTCTCTCCTACATAGATAGATGAATTTGGAACTCTAAATCCAACATGGTTTGTAGTAGCTCTTTGAAACTTGATAAAATTAAAGAGTTCTCAGTTATGTCTCTATGATTTCTTTCCTCTTCAAGTAGCCCTAGGCACAGACTGTCGAAACGCACTTTCATTGAGAGGGGTTGCCAAGATTCTAAGAATTAACGATTTTCGGAAATACCAGCAAATATTTTTTTCACCCAATCTTGATGATACCTGGTGATAATGACAAATACACAAATCCCACTTGGCTCACCAAATTTTGTTCTTCAAGGTTGACGCATTCGTCTACAGTAGCAGTTTTTATATTTAGGTTTCCCTCTGTTCTCTCCTATATAGATAGATGAATTTGGAACTCTAAATCCATCATGGTTTGTAGTAGCTCTTTGAAACTTGAGAAAAAAAGTAGTTCTCAGTTTTGTCTCTAAGGTTTGTTTCCTCTTCAAGTAGCCCTAAGCAGAGACTGTCGAAAAGCACTTTCAATGAAAGGGGTTGCCAAACTTCCAAGAAATTACGAGTTTCCCAAATACAAGCAAATGTTTTTTCACCCAATCTTGATGATAGTTGGCTTTAATGACAAGTACACAAATCCCACTTGGCTCATCAAATTGTGTTCTTCTAGGTTGAAGCGTTAGTTTACAGTAGAAGTTTTTATTTTTAGATTTCACTCTGTTCTCTCCTATATAGATAGATGAATTTGAAACTCTAAATCCATCCTGGTTTGTAGTTCCTCTTTGAAACTTCACAAAATAAAGGAGTTCTCAGTTTTGTCTCTATGGTTTGTTTCCTCTTCAAGTAGCCCTAGGCACAGACTGTGGAAAAGCACTTTCATTGAGAGGGGTGGCCAAGCTTCTAAGAAATAACGGGTTTTCGAAATACCAGCAAATATTTTTTCACCCAAACTTGATGATACTTGGAGGTAATGATTAGTACACAAATCCCACTTGGCTGACCAAATATCTTTCTTCTAGGTTGAAGCGTTCGTCTACAGTAGCAGTTTTTATATGTAGGTTTCACTCTGTTCTCTCTTATATAGATAGATGAATTTGGAACTCTAAAACCAACATGGTGTGTAGTAGCTCTTTGAAATATGACAAAATAAAGGAGTTCTCAATTTTGTCTCTATGGTTTGTTTCCCCTTCAAGTAGCCCTAGGCACAGACTTTGGAAAAGCACTTTCATTGAAAGGTGTTGCCAAGCTTCCAAGAAATAACGAGTTTCAAAATAAAAGCAAATATTTATTTCACCCAAACTTGATGATACTTGGTGGTAATGATCCGTACACAAATCCCACTTGACTCACCAATTTTTTTTTCTTCTAGGTTCAAGTCTTCGTTTACAGTAGCAGTTTTTATTTTTAGGTTTTCCTCTGTTCTCTCCTATATAGATAGAAGAATTTGGAACTCTAAATCCAACATGGTTTGTAGTAGCTCTCTGAAACTTGACAAAAAAAGTAGTTCTCAGTTTTGTCTCTATGGTTTGTTTCCTCTTCATGTAGCCCTAAGCAGAGACTGTGGAAAAGCACTTTCATTAAAAGGGGTTTTCTAGCTTCCAAGAAATTACGAGTTTCCCAAATACCAGCAAATATTTTTTCACCCAAACTTGATGATACTTGGTGGTAATGACAAGTACACAAATCCCACTTGGCTCACCAAATTTTGTTCTTCTAGGTTGAAGCGTTCGTTTACAGTAGCAGTTTTTATTTTTAGGTTTCACTCTGTTCTCTTCTATATAGATAGATGAATTTGGAACTCTAAATCCAACATGGTTTGTAGTAGCTCTTTGAAACTTAAAAAAATAAAGGAGTTCTCAGTTTTGTCTCTATGGTTTGTTTTCTCTTCAAGTAGCCCTAGGCAAAGAATGTGGAAAAGCACTTTTATTGAGAAAGGTTGCCAAGCTTCTTAGAAGAAATACCAGCAAATATTTTTTCACCCAAACATGATGATACTTGGAGGTAATGATCAGTACACAAATCCAACTTGGCTCACCAAATTTTGTTCTTTTAGGTTTAAGCGTTGGACTACAGTAGCAGTTTTTATATTTAGGTTTCACTCTGTTCTCTCCTATATAGATAGATGAATTTGGAACTCTAAATCCAACATGGTTTGTAGTAGCTCTTTGAAAATTGACAAAAAAGTAGGTCTAAGTTTTGTCTCTATGGATTGTTTTATCTTCAAGAGGCCTAGGCACAGACTGTGGAAAAGCACTTTCCTTGGAAGGGGTTGCCAAGCTTCCAATAATTACGAGTTTCCCAAATACCAGCAAATATTTTTTCACCCAATCTTGATGATACGTGGTGGTAATGACAAGTACACGAATCCCACTTGGCTCACCATATTTTGTTGTTCTAGGTTGAAGCGTTAGTTTACAGTACGACTTTTTATTTTTAGGTTTCCCTCTGTTCTCTCCTACATAGATAGATGAATTTGGAACTCTAAATCCAACATGATTTGTAGTAGCTCTTTGAAACTTTTTAAAATTAAAGAATTCTCAGTTTTGTCTCTATGGTTTGTTTCCTCTTCAAGTAGTCCTAGGCACAGACTGTGGAAAAGCACTTTCATTGAGAGGGGTTGTCAAGCTTCTAAGAAATAACGAGGTTCCGAAGTACCAGCAAATATTTTTTCACCCAATCTTGATGATACTTGGTGGTAATGATCGGTACACAAATCCCACTTGACTAACTAAATTTTGTTCTTCTAGTTTGAAGCGTTTGTTTACAGTAGCAGTTTATAATTTTAGGTTTCCCTGTGTTCTCTCCTATATAGATAGAAGAATTTGGAACTCTAAATCCAACATGGTTTGTAGTAGCTCTTTGAACCTTGACACAATAAAGGAGTTCTCAGTTTTGTCTCTATGGTTTTTTTCCTCTTCAAGTAGCCCTAGGCAAAGAATGTGGAAAAGCACTTTTATTGAGAAAGGTTGCCAAGCTACTAAGAAGAAATACCAGCAAATATTTTTTCACCCAAACATGATGATACTTGGAGGTAATGATCAGTACACAAATCCAACTTTCCTCACCAAATTTTGCTCTTTTAGGTTTAAGCGTTGGACTACAGTAGCAGTTTTTATATTTAGGTTTCACTCTGTTCTCTCCTATATAGATAGATGAATTTGGAACTCTAAATCCAACATGGTTTGTAGTAGCTCTTTGAAAATTGACAAAAAATTAGGTCTAAGTTTTGTCTTTATGGATTGTTTTATCTTCAAGTAGCCCTAGGCACAGACTGTGGAAAAGCACTTTCATTGGAAGGGGTTGCCAAGCTTCCAAAAAATTACGAGTTTCCCAAATACCAGCAAATATTTTTTCACCCAATCTTGATGATACGTGGTGGTAATGACAAGTACACGAATCCCACTTGGCTCACCATATTTTGTTGTTCTAGGTTGAAGCGTTAGTTTACAGTACGACTTTTTATTTTTAGGTTTCCCTCTGTTCTCTCCTACATAGATAGATGAATTTGGAACTCTAAATCCAACATGATTTGTAGTAGCTCTTTGAAACTTTTTAAAATTAAAGAATTCTCAGTTTTGTCTCTATGGTTTGTTTCCTCTTCAAGTAGTCCTAGGCACAGACTGTGGAAAAGCACTTTCATTGAGAGGGGTTGTCAAGCTTCTAAGAAATAACGAGGTTCCGAAGTACCAGCAAATATTTTTTCACCCAATCTTGATGATACTTGGTGGTAATGATCGGTACACAAATCCCACTTGACTAACTAAATTTTGTTCTTCTAGTTTGAAGCGTTTGTTTACAGTAGCAGTTTATAATTTTAGGTTTCCCTGTGTTCTCTCCTATATAGATAGAAGAATTTGGAACTCTAAATCCAACATGGTTTGTAGTAGCTCTTTGAAACTTGACACAATAAAGGAGTTCTCAGTTTTGTCTCTATGGTTTTTTTCCTCTTCAAGTAGCCCTAGGCAAAGAATGTGGAAAAGCACTTTTATTGAGAAAGGTTGCCAGGCTTCTAAGAACAAATACCAGCAAATATTTTTTCACCCAAACTTGATGATACTTGGAGGTAATGATCAGTACACAAATCCAACTTGGCTCACCAAATTTTGTTCTTTTAGGTTTAAGCGTTGGACTACAGTAGCAGTTTTTATATTTAGGTTTCACTCCGTTCTCTCCTATATAGATAGAAGAATTTGGAACTCTAAATAAAACATGGTTTGTAGTAGCTCTTTGAAACTTGACAAAATAAAGGAGTTCTCAGTTTTGTCTGTATGGTTTGTTTCCTCTTCAAGTAACCCTAGGCACAAACTGTGGAAAACCACTTTTATTGAGAGGGGTTGCCAAGCTTCAAAGAAGAAATACCAGCAAATATTTTTTCAACCAAACTTGATGATACTTGGAGGTAATGATCAGTACACAAATCCCACAAGGCTCACCAAATTTTGTTCTTCTAGGTTTAAGCGTTCGTCTACAGTAGCAGTTTTTATATTTAGGTTTCACTCTGTTCTCTCCTATATAGATTGATGAATTAGGAACTCTAAATCCAACTTGGTTTGTAGTAGCTCATTGAAACTTGACAAAATAGAGGAGTTCTCAGTTTTGTCTCTATGATTTGTTTCCTCTTCAAGTAGCTCAAAGCAGAGACTGTGAAAAAGCACTTTCATTGAAATGGGTTGCCAAGTTTCCAAGAAATTACGAGTTTCCGAAAGACCAGCAAATATTTTTAACCCAATCTTGATGATTCGTGGTGGTAATGACAAGTACACAAATCCCACTTGGCTCACCATTGTCTTTACTTCCGGGTTGAAGCGTTAGTTTACAGTACCAGTTTTTATTTTTAGGTTTCCCTCTGTTCTCTCCTACATAGATAGATGAATTTGGAACTCTAAATCCAACATGGTTTGTAGTAGCTCTTTGAAACTTGATAAAATTAAAGAGTTCTCAGTTATGTCTCTATGATTTCTTTCCTCTTCAAGTAGCCCTAGGCACAGACTGTCGAAACGCACTTTCATTGAGAGGGGTTGCCAAGATTCTAAGAATTAACGATTTTCGGAAATACCAGCAAATATTTTTTCACCCAATCTTGATGATACCTGGTGATAATGACAAATACACAAATCCCACTTGGCTCACCAAATTTTGTTCTTCTAGGTTGACGCATTCGTCTACAGTAGCAGTTTTTATATTTAGGTTTCCCTCTGTTCTCTCCTATATAGATAGATGAATTTGGAACTCTAAATCCATCATGGTTTGTAGTAGCTCTTTGAAACTTGAGAAAAAAAGTAGTTCTCAGTTTTGTCTCTAAGGTTTGTTTCCTCTTCAAGTAGCCCTAAGCAGAGACTGTCGAAAAGCATTTTCAATGAAAGGGGTTGCCAAACTTCCAAGAAATTACGAGTTTCCCAAATACAAGCAAATGTTTTTTCACCCAATCTTGATGATAGTTGGCTTTAATGACAAGTACACAAACCCCACTTGGCTCACCAAATTTTGTTCTTCTAGGTTGAAGCGTTCGTTTACAGTAGCAGTTTTTAATTTTAGGTTTCACTCTGTTCTCTTCTATATAGATAGATGAATTTGGAACTCTAAAGTCAACATGGTTTGTAGTAGCTCTTTGAAACTTGAGAAAATAAAGTATTTCCCAGTTTTGTCCCTATGGTTTGTTACCTCTTCAAGTAGCCCTAGGCACAGACTGTGGAAAAGCACTTTCATTGAGAGGGGTTGCCAAGCTTCTAAGAAATAACGAGGTTCCGAAACACCAGCAAATATTTTTTCACCCAAACTTGATGATACTTGATGGTAATGATTAGTACACAAATCCCACTTGGCTGACCAAATATCTTTCTTCTAGGTTGAAGCGTTCGTCTACAGTAGCAGTTTTTATATGTAGGTTTCACTCTGTTCTCTCTTATATAGATAGATGAATTTGGAACTCTAAATTCAACATGGTTTGTAGTAGCTCTTTGAAATATGACAAAATAAAGGAGTTCTCAATTTTGTCTCTATGGTTTGTTTCCCCTTCAAGTAGCCCTAGGCACAGACTTTGGAAAAGCACTTTCATTGAAAGGTGTTGCCAAGCTTCCAAGAAATAACGAGTTTCAAAAAAAAAAGCAAATATTTATTTCACCCAAACTTGATGATACTTGGTGGTAATGATCCGTACACAAATCCCACTTGACTCACCAATTTTTTTTCTTCTAGGTTCAAGTCTTCGTTTACAGTAGCAGTTTTTATTTTTAGGTTTTCCTCTGTTCTCTCCTATATAGATAGAAGAATTTGGAACTCTAAATCCAACATGGTTTGTAGTAGCTTTTTGAAACTTGACAAAAAAAGTAGTTCTCAGTTTTGTTTCTATGGTTTGTTTCCTCTTCATGTAGCCCTAAGCAGAGACTGTGGAAAAGCACTTTCATTAAAAGGGGTTTTCAAGCTTCCAAGAATTTACGAGTTTCCGAAATACCAGCAAATATTTTTTCACCCAAACTTGATGATACTTGGTGGTAATGACAAGTACACAAATCCCACTTGGCTCACCAAATTTTGTTCTTCTAGGTTGAAGCGTTCGTTTACAGTAGCAGTTTTTATTTTTAGGTTTCACTCTGTTCTCTTCTATATAGATAGATGAATTTGGAACTCTAAATCCAACATGGTTTGTATAGCTCTTTGAAACTTAAAAAAAAAAGGAGTTCTCAGTTTTTTCTCTATGGTTTGTTTTCTCTTCAAGTAGCCCTAGGCAAAGAATGTGGAAAAAAACTTTTATTGAGAAAGGTTGCCAAGCTTCTAAGAAGAAATACCAGCAAATATTTTTTCACCCAAACATGATGATACTTGGAGGTAATGATCAGTACACAAATCCAACTTGGCTCACCAAATTTTGTTCTTTTAGGTTTAAGCGTTGGACTACAGTAGCAGTTTTTATATTTAGGTTTCACTCTGTTCTCTCCTATATAGATAGATGAATTTGGAACTCTAAATCCAACATGGTTTGTAGTAGCTCTTTGAAACTTGATAAAATTAAAGAGTTCTCAGTTATGTCTCTATGATTTCTTTCCTCTTCAAGTAGCCCTAGGCACAGACTGTCGAAACGCACTTTCATTGAGAGGGGTTGCCATGATTCTAAGAATTAACGATTTTCGGAAATACCAGCAAATATTTTTTCACCCAATCTTGATGATACCTGGTGATAATGACAAATACACAAATCCCACTTGGCTCACCAAATTTTGTTCTTCTAGGTTGACGCATTCGGCTACAGTAGCAGTTTTTATTTTTAGGTTTCCCTCTGTTCTCTCCTATATAGATAGATGAATTTGGAACTCTAAATCCATCATGGTTTGTAGTAGCTCTTTGAAACTTGAGAAAAAAAGTAGTTCTCAGTTTTGTCTCTAAGGTTTGTTTCCTCTTCAAGTAGCCCTAAGCAGAGACTGTCGAAAAGCACTTTCAATGAAAGGGGTTGCCAAACTTCCAAGAAATTACGAGTTTCCCAAATACAAGCAAATGTTTTTTCACCCAATCTTGATGATAGTTGGCTTTAATGACAAGTACACAAACCCCACTTGGCTCACCAAATTTTTTTCTTCTAGGTTGAAGCGTTCGTTTACAGTAGCAGTTTTTAATTTTAGGTTTCACTCTGTTCTCTTCTATATAGATAGATGAATTTGGAACTCTAAAGTCAACATGGTTTGTAGTAGCTCTTTGAAACTTGAGAAAATAAAGTATTTCCCAGTTTTGTCCCTTGGTTTGTTACCTTTTCAAGTAGCCCTAGACACAGACTGTGGAAAAGCACTTTCATTGAGAGGGGTTGCCAAGCTTCTAAGAAATAACGAGGTTCCGAAACACCAGCAAATATTTTTTCACCCAAACTTGATGATACTTGGTGGTAATGATTAGTACACAAATCCCACTTGGCTGACCAAATATCTTTCTTCTAGGTTGAAGCGTTCGTCTACAGTAGCAGTTTTTATATGTAGGTTTCACTCTGTTCTCTCTTATATAGATAGATGAATTTGGAACTCTAAATTCAACATGGTTTGTAGTAGCTCTTTGAAATATGACAAAATAAAGGAGTTCTCAATTTTGTCTCTATGGTTTGTTTCCCCTTCAAGTAGCCCTAGGCACAGACTTTGGAAAAGCACTTTCATTGAAAGGTGTTGCCAAGCTTCCAAGAAATAACGAGTTTCAAAAAAAAAAAGCAAATTTTTATTTCACCCAAACTTGATGATACTTGGTGGTAATGATCCGTACACAAATCCCACTTGACTCACCAATTTTTTTTCTTCTAGGTTCAAGTCTTCGTTTACAGTAGCAGTTTTTATTTTTAGGTTTTCCTCTGTTCTCTCCTATATAGATAGAAGAATTTGGAACTCTAAATCCAACATGGTTTGTAGTAGCTTTTTGAAACTTGACAAAAAAAGTAGTTCTCAGTTTTGTCTCTATGGTTTGTTTCCTCTTCATGTAGCCCTAAGCAGAGAAGTGGAAAAGCACTTTCATTAAAAGGGGTTTTCTAGCTTCCAAGAATTTACGAGTTTCCGAAATACCAGCAAATATTTTTTCACCCAAACTTGATGATACTTGGTGGTAATGACAAGTACACAAATCCCACTTGGCTCACCAAATTTTGTTCTTCTAGTTGAAGCGTTCGTTTACAGTAGCAGTTTTTATTTTTAGGTTTCACTCTGTTCTCTACTATATAGATAGATGAATTTGGAACTCTAAATCCAACATGGTTTGTAGTAGCTCTTTGAAACTTGACAAAATAAAGGAGTTCACAGTTTTGTCTCTATGGTTTGTTTCTTCTTCAGGTAGCCCTAGGCACAGACTGTGGAAAAGCACTTTCATTGAGAGGGGTTGCCAATCTTCTACGAATTAACGAGATTCTGAAATACCAGCAAATATTTTTTCGCCCAAACTTGATGATACTTGGAGGTAATGATCAGTACACAATTCCCACTAGGCTCACCAAATTTTGTTCTTCTTGGTTTAAGCGTTCGACTACAGTAGCAGATTTTATATTTAGGTTTCACTCTGTTCTCTCGTATATAGATAGATGAATTTGGAACTCTAAATCCAACATGGTTTGTATTAGCTTTTTGAAACTTGACAAAACAAAGGAGTTTTGTCTCTATGATTTGTTTCCTCTTCAAGTAGCCCTAAGCAGAGACTGCAGAAAAGCACTTTCACTGAAAGGGGTTCCCAAGCTTCCAAGAAATTACGAGTTTCCGAAATACCAGCAAATATTTTTTCACCCAATCTTGATGATACCTGGTGGTAATGACAAGTACACAAATCCCACTTGGCTTAACAAATTTTCTTCTTCTAGGTTGAAGCGTTCGTTTACAGTAGCAGTTTTTATTTTTAGGTTTCCCTCTGTTCTCTCCTATATAGATAGGATGAATTTGGAACTCTAAATCCAACATGGTTTCTAGTAGCTCTTTGAAACTTTACACAATAATGGAGTTCTCTGATTTGCGTATGTGGTTTGTTTCATCTTCAGTTAGCCCTAGGTACATACTGTGGAAAAGCACTTTCATTGAGAGGTGTTGCCAAGCTTCTAAGAATTAACGAGTTTCCAAAATACCAGCAAGTATTTTTTCAACCAATCTTGATGATACTTAGTGGTAAGGATCAGTACACAAATCCCACTTGGCTCACCAAATTTTGTTCTTCTAGGTTGAAACGTTCGTCTACAGTAGCAGTTGTTATATTTCGGTTTCACTGTGTTGTCTCCTATATAGATAGATGAATTTGGAACTCTAAATCCAACATGGTTTGTATTAGCTCTTTGAAACTTGACAAAATAAAGTAGTTTTCAATTTTGTCTCTATGGTTTGTTTCCTCTTCAAGTAGACCTAGGCACAGACTGTCGAAAAGCACTTTCATTGAAGGGGGTTGCCAACTTCCAAGAAATTATGAGTTTCCGAAATACCAGCAAATATTTTTTCACCCAATCTTGATGATACTTGGTGGTAATGATCAGTACACAAATCCCACTTGGTTCACCAAATTTTGTTCTTCTAGGTTTAAGCGTTCGTCTACAGTAGCAGTATTTATATTTAGGTTTTCCTCTGTTCTCTCCTATATAGATAGATGAATTTAGAACTCTAAATCCATCATGGTTTATAGTAGCTCTTTGAAACTTGACAAAATAAAGGAGTTCTCAGTTTAGTCTCTGTGGTTTGTTTCCTCTTCAAGTAGACCTAGGCACAGACTGTAGAAAAGCACTTTCATTGAGAGGGGTTGATGCGCTTCCAAGAAATTTCGAGTTTACGTAATACCAGCAAATATTTTTTCAAGCAATCTTGATGATACGTGGTGGTAATGACAAGTACACAAATCCCACTTGGCTCACCAAATTTTGTTCTTCTAGGTTGAACCGTTCGTTTACAGTAGCAGTTTTTATTTTTAGGCTTCCCTCTGTTCTCTCCTATATTGATAGATGAATTTGGAAATCTAAATCCACCATGGTTTTTAGTAGCTCTTTGAAATTTGACAAATTAAGGAGTTCTCAGTTTTGTCTCTATGGTTTGTTTCCTCTTCAAGTAGCCCTAGGCACAGACTGTGGTAAAGCACTTTCACTGAAAGCGGTTCCCAAGCTTCCAAGAAATTACGAGTTTCCGAAGTACCAGCAAATATTTTTTCACCCAATCTTGATGATACCTTGTGGTAATGACAAGTACACAAATCCCACTTGGCTGACCAAATTTTGTTCTTCTAGGTTGAAGCGTTCGTTTACAGTAGCAGTTTATATTTTTAGTTATCACTCTGTTCTCTCCTATATAGATAGATGAATTTGGAACTCTAAATAAAACATGGTTTGTAGTAGCTCTTTGAAACTTGACAAAACAAAGGAGTTCTCAGTTTTGTCTCTGTGGTTTGTTTCCTCTTCAAGTAGCCGTATTCACAGACTGTGGAAAAGCACTTTCATTGAGACGGGTTGCCAGGCTTCTAAGAAATAACGAGTTTCAGAAATACCAGCAAATATTTTTTCACCCAATCTTGAAGATACTTGGTGGTAATGATCAGTACACGAATCCCACTTGGCTCACAAAATTTTGTTCTCCTAGGTTGAAGCGTTCGTCTACAGTAGCAGTTTTTATATTTAGGTTTCCCTATGTTCTCTCCTATATAGATAGATGAATTTGAAACTCTAAATCCAACATGGTTTGTAGTAGCTCTTTGAAAGATGACAAAAAAAGGAGTTCCCAGTTTTGTCTCTATGGTTTGTTTCCTCTTCAAGTAGCCCTAGGAACAGACTGTGGAAAAGCACTTTCATTGAAAGGGGTTGCCAAGCTTCCAAGAAATTACAAGTTTACGAAATACCAGCAAATATTTTTACAAGCAATCTTAATGATACTTGGTGGTAATGACAAGTACACAAATCCCACATGGCTCACCAAATTTTGTTCTTCTAGGTTGAAGCGTTCGTTTACAGTAGCAGTTTTTATTTTTAGGTTTCCCTCTGTTCTCTCCTATATAGATAGATGAATTTGGAACTCTAAATCCAACAAGGTTTGTAGTAGATCTTTGAAACTTGACAAAACAAAGGAGTTGTCAGTTTTGTCTCTATGGTTTGTTTCCTCTTCATGTAGCCCTAAGCAGAGACTGTGGAAAAGCACTTTCATTAAAAGGGGTTTTCTAGCTTCCAAGAATTTACGAGTTTCCGAAATACCAGCAAATATTTTTTCACCCAAACTTGATGATACTTGGTGGTAATGACAAGTACACAAATCCCACTTGGCTCACCAAATTTTGTTCTTCTAGTTGAAGCGTTCGTTTACAGTAGCAGTTTTTATTTTTAGGTTTCACTCTGTTCTCTTCTATATAGATAGATGAATTTGGAACTCTAAATCCAACATGGTTTGTAGTAGCTCTTTGAAACTTGACAAAATAAAGGAGTTCACAGTTTTGTCTCTATGGTTTGTTTCCTCTTCAGGTAGCCCTAGGCACAGACTGTGGAAAAGCACTTTCATTGAGAGGGGTTGCCAAGCTTCTACGAATTAACGAGATTCTGAAATACCAGCAAATATTTTTTCGCCCAAACTTGATGATACTTGGAGGTAATGATCAGTACACAATTCCCACTAGGCTCACCAAATTTTGTTCTTCTTGGTTTAAGCGTTCGACTACAGTAGCAGATTTTATATTTAGGTTTCACTCTGTTCTCTCGTATATAGATAGATGAATTTGGAACTCTAAATCCAACATGGTTTGTATTAGCTTTTTGAAACTTGACAAAACAAAGGAGTTTTGTCTCTATGATTTGTTTCCTCTTCAAGTAGCCCTAAGCAGAGACTGCAGAAAACCACTTTCACTGAAAGGGGTTCCCAAGCTTCCAAGAAATTACGAGTTTCCGAAATACCAGCAAATATTTTTTCACCCAATCTTGATGATACCTGGTGGTAATGACAAGTACACAAATCCCACTTGGCTTAACAAATTTTGTTCTTCTAGGTTGAAGCGTTCGTTTACATTAGCAGTTTTTATTTTTAGGTTTCCCTCTGTTCTCTCCTATATAGATAGATGAATTTGGAACTCTAAATCCAACATGGTTTCTAGTAGCTCTTTGAAACTTTACACAATAATGGAGTTCTCTGATTTGCGTATGTGGTTTGTTTCATCTTCAGTTAGCCCTAGGTACATACTGTGGAAAAGCACTTTCATTGAGAGGTGTTGCCAAGCTTCTAAGAATTAACGAGTTTCCAAAATACCAGCAAGTATTTTTTCAACCAATCTTGATGATACTTGGTGGTAAGGATCAGTACACAAATCCCACTTGGCTCACCAAATTTTGTTCTTCTAGGTTGAAACGTTCGTCTACAGTAGCAGTTGTTATATTTCGGTTTCACTGTGTTGTCTCCTATATAGATAGATGAATTTGGAACTCTAAATCCAACATGGTTTGTATTAGCTCTTTGAAACTTGACAAAATAAAGTAGTTTTCAATTTTGTCTCTATGGTTTGTTTCCTCTTCAAGTAGACCTAGGCACAGACTGTCGAAAAGCACTTTCATTGAAGGGGTTGCCAACTTCCAAGAAATTATGAGTTTCCGAAATACCAGCAAATATTTTTTCACCCAATCTTGATGATACTTGGTGGTAATGATCAGTACACAAATCCCACTTGGTTCACCAAATTTTGTTCTTCTAGGTTTAAGCGTTCGTCTACAGTAGCAGTATTTATATTTAGGTTTTCCTCTGTTCTCTCCTATATAGATAGATGAATTTAGAACTCTAAATCCATCATGGTTTATAGTAGCTCTTTGAAACTTGACAAAATAAAGGAGTTCTCAGTTTAGTCTCTGTGGTTTGTTTCCTCTTCAAGTAGACCTAGGCACAGACTGTAGAAAAGCACTTTCATTGAGAGGGGTTGATGCGCTTCCAAGAAATTTCGAGTTTACGTAATACCAGCAAATATTTTTTCAAGCAATCTTGATGATACGTGGTGGTAATGACAAGTACACAAATCCCACTTGGCTCACCAAATTTTGTTCTTCTAGTTTGAACCGTTTGTTTACAGTAGCAGTTTTTATTTTTAGGTTTCCCTCTGTTCTCTCCTATATTGATAGATGAATTTGGAAATCTAAATCCACCATGGTTTTTAGTAGCTCTTTGAAATTTGACAAATTAAGGAGTTCTCAGTTTTGTCTCTATGGTTTGTTTCCTCTTCAAGTAGCCCTAGGCACAGACTGTGGTAAAGCACTTTCACTGAAAGGGGTTCCCAAGCTTCCAAGAAATTACGAGTTTCCGAAGTACCAGCAAATATTTTTTCACCCAATCTTGATGATACCTTGTGGTAATGACAAGTACACAAATCCCACTTGGCTGACCAAATTTTGTTCTTCTAGGTTGAAGCGTTCGTTTACAGTAGCAGTTTTTATTTTTAGTTATCACTCTGTTCTCTCCTATATAGATAGATGAATTTGGAACTCTAAATCCAACATGGTTTGTAGTAGCTCTTTGAAACTTGACAAAACAAAGGAGTTCTCAGTTTTGTCTCTGTGGTTTGTTTCCTCTTCAAGTAGCCCTATTCACAGACTGTGGAAAAGCACTTTCATTGAGACGGGTTGCCAGGCTTCTAAGAAATAACGAGTTTCAGAAATACCAGCAAATATTTTTTTCACCCAATCTTGAAGATACTTGGTGGTAATGATCAGTACACGAATCCCACTTGGCTCACAAAATTTTGTTCTCCTAGGTTGAAGCGTTCGTCTACAGTAGCAGTTTTTATATTTAGGTTTCCCTATGTTCTCTCCTATATAGATAGATGAATTTGAAACTCTAAATCCAACATGGTTTGTAGTAGCTCTTTGAAAGATGACAAAAAAAGGAGTTCCCAGTTTTGTCTCTATGGTTTGTTTCCTCTTCAAGTAGCCCTAGGAACAGACTGTGAAAAGCACTTTCATTGAAAGGGGTTGCCAAGCTTCCAAGAAATTACAAGTTTACGAAATACCAGCAAATATTTTTACAAGCAATCTTAATGATACTTGGTGGTAATGACAAGTACACAAATCCACATGGCTCACCAAATTTTGTTCTTCTAGGTTGAAGCGTTCGTTTACAGTAGCAGTTTTTATTTTTAGGTTTCCCTCTGTTCTCTCCTATATAGATAGATGAATTTGGAACTCTAAATCCAACATGGTTTGTAGTAGCTCTTTGAAACTTGACAAAATAAAGGAGTTCTCAGTTTAGTCTCTGTGGTTTGTTTCCTCTTCAAGTAGCCCTAGGCACAGACTGTAGAAAAGCACTTTCATTGAGAGGGGTTGATGCGCTTCCAAGAAATTTCGAGTTTACGAAATACCAGCAAATATTTTTTCAAGCAATCTTGATGATACGTGGTGGTAATGACAAGTACACAAATCCCACTTGGCTCACCAAATTTTGTTCTTCTAGGTTGAACCGTTCGTTTACAGTAGCAGTTTTTATTTTTAGGTTTCCCTCTGTTCTCTCCTATATAGATAGATGAATTTGGAACTCTAAATCCAACATGGATTGTAGTAGCTTTTTGAAACTTAACAAAACAAAGGAGTTCTCCGTTTTGTCTCTATGATTTGTTTCCTCTTCAAGTAGCCCTAAGCAGAGACTGTGGAAAAGCACTTTCACTGAAAGGGGTTCCCAAGCTTCCAAGAAATTACGAGTTTCCGAAATACCAGCAAATATTTTTTCACCCAATCTTGATGATATTTGGTGGTTAGGATCACTACACATCCCACTTGGCTCACCAAATTTTGTTCTTCTTGCGTTCGTCTACAGTAGCAGTTTTTATTTTTAGGTTTCCCTCTGTTCTCTCCTATATAGATAGATTAAATTGGAACTCTAAATCCAACATGGTTTGCAGTAGCTCTTTGAAACTTGACAAAATAAAGGAGTTCTCAGTTTTGTCTCTATGGTTTGTTTCCTCTTCAAGTAGCCCTATTCACAGACTGTGGAAAAGCACTTTCATTGAGAGGGGATGCCAGGCTTCTTATAAATAACGAGTTTCTGAAATACCAGCAAATATTTTTCAACACAATCTTGATGATACTTGGTGGTAATGATCAGTACACGAATCCCACTTGGCTCACCAAATTTTGTTCTTCTAGGTTGAAGCGTTCGTCTACAGTAGCAGTTTTTATATTTAGGTTTCCCTCTGTTCTCTCCTATATAGATAGATGAATTTGGAACTCTAAGTCCAACATGGTTTGTATAGCTCTTTGAAAGTTGACAAAAAAAGGAGTTCTCAGTTTTATCTCTATGGTTTGTTTCCTCTTCAAGTAGCCCTAAGCAGAGACTGTGGAAAAGCACTTTCATTGAAAGGGGTTGCCAAGTTTCCAAAAAATTATGAGTTTTTGAAATACCAGCAAATATTTTTTCACCCAATCTTGATGATACGTGCTGGTAATGACGAGTTACCAATCCCACTTGGCTCACCAAATTTTGTTCTTCTAGGTTGAAGCATTCGTTTACAGTAGCAGTTTTTATTTTTAGGTTTCTCTCTGTTCTCTCCTATTTAGATAGATGTATTTGGAACTCTAAATAAACATGGTTTGTAGTAGCTTTTTGAAACTTGACAAAATAAAGCAGTTCTCAGTTTTGTCTCTATGATTTGTTTCCTCTTCAAGTAGCCCTAAGCAGAAACTGTGGAAAAGCACTTTCATTGAAAGGGGTTCCCAAGCTTCC
The DNA here is from genome assembly GCF_048772815.1 of Callospermophilus lateralis. Classification (NCBI taxonomy): domain Eukaryota; kingdom Metazoa; phylum Chordata; class Mammalia; order Rodentia; family Sciuridae; genus Callospermophilus; species Callospermophilus lateralis. Next base: position 37,716 of record NW_027515183.1, read on the forward strand.
AAGAAATTACGAGTTTCCGAAATACCAGCAAATATTTTTTCACCCAATCTTGATGATACCTTGTGGTAATGACAAGTACACAAATCCCACTTGGCTGACCAAATTTTGTTCTTCTAGGTTGAAGCGTTCGTTTACAGTAGCAGTTTTTATTTTTAGTTATTACTCTGTTCTCTCCTATATAGACAGATTAATTTGGAACTCTAAATCCAACATGGTTTGTAGTAGCTCTTTGAAACTTGACAAAACAAAGGAGTTCTCAGTTTTGTCTCTGTGGTTTGTTTCTTCTTCAAGTAGCCCTATTCACAGACTGTGGAAAAGCACTTTAATTGATTGGGTTGCCAGGCTTCTAAGAAATAACGAGTTTCAGAAATACCAGCAAATATTTTTTCACCCAATCTTGAAGATACTTGGTGGTAATGATCAGTACACGAATCCCACTTGACTCACAAAATTTTGTTCTCCTAGGTTGAAGCGTTCGTCTACAGTAGCAGTTTTTATATTTAGGTTTCCCTATGTTCTCTCCTATATAGATAGATGAATTTGAAACTCTAAATCCAACATGGTTTGTAGTAGCTCTTTGAAAGATGACAAAAAAAGGAGTTGCCAGTTTTGTCTCTATGGTTTGTTTCCTCTTCAAGTAGCCCTAGGAACAGACTGTGGAAAAGCACTTTCATTGAAAGGGGTTGCCAAGCTTCCAAGAAATTACAAGTTTACGAAATACCAGCAAATATTTTTACAAGCAATCTTAATGATACTTGGTGGTAATGACAAGTACACAAATCCCACATGGCTCACCAAATTTTGTTCTTCTAGGTTGAAGCGTTCGTTTACAGTAGCAGTTTTTATTTTTAGGTTTCCCTCTGTTCTCTCTTATATAGATAGATGAATTTGGAACTCTAAAACCAACATGGTTTGTAGTAGCTCTTTGAAACTTGACAAAATAAAGCAGTTCTCAGTTTTGTCTCTATAGTTTGTTTCCTCTTCAATTAGCCCTAGGCACATACTTTGGAAAAGCACTTTCATTGAGAGGGGTTGCCAAGCTTCTACGCATTAACGAGTTTCCGAAATACCAGCAAGTATTTTTTCGCCCAAACTTGATGATACTTGGAGGTAATGATCTGTACACAAATCCCACTAGGCTCACCAAATTTTGTTCTTCTATGATTAAGCGTTCGTCTACAGTAGCAGTTTTTATATTTAGGTTTCACTCTGTTCTCCCCTATATAGATAGATGAATTTGGAACTCTAAATCCAACATGGTTTGTAGTAGCTCTTCGAAACTTGAGAAAATAAAGTATTTCTCAGTTTTGTCTCTATGGTTTGATTCCACTTCAAGTAGCCCTAGGCACAGACTGTGGAAAAGTACTTTCATTGAGAGGGGTTGACAAGCTTCTAAGAAATAAGGAGTTTCCGAAATACCAGCATATATTTTTCACCCAAACTTGATTATACTTGGTGGTAATGATCAGTACACAAATCCCACTTGGCTGAGCAAATTGTGTTCTTTTAGGTTGAAGCTTTCGTCTACAGTAGCAGTTTTTATATGTAGGTTTCACTCTGTTCTCTCCTATATAGATAGATGAATTTGGAACACTAAATCCAACATGGTTTGTAGTAGCTCTTTGAAACTTGACAAAATAAAGCAGTTCTCACTTTTGTCTCCATGGTTTGTTTCCTCTTCAAGTAGCCCTAGGCAGAGACTGTGGAAAGGCACTTTCATTGAGAGTTGTTGCCTAGCTTCTAAGAAATAACGAGTTTCCGAAATACAAGCAAATATTTTTTCACCCAATATTGATGATACTTGGTGGTAATGATCACTACACATATCCCACTTGTCTCACCAAATTTTGTTCTTCTAGGTTGAAGCGTTCGTCTACAGTAGCAGTATTTATATTTAGGTTTCACTCTGTTCTCTCGTATATAGATAGATGAATTTGGAACTCTAAATCCAACATGGTTTGTAGTAGCTTTAAGAAACTTGACAAAATAAAGGAGTTCTCAGTTTAGTCTCTATGGTTTGTTTCCTCTTCAAGTAGCCCTAGGCACAGACTGTGGAAAAGTACTTTAATTGAAATTGGTTGCCAAGCTTCCAAGAAATTACGAGTTTACGAAATACAAGCAAATATTTTTTCACCCAATCTTGATGATACGTGGTGGTAATGACGAGTACACCAATCCCACTTGGCTCACCAAATTTTGTTCTTCCAGGTTGAAGCGTTCGTTTAGAGTAGCAGTTTTTATATTTAGGTTTCACTCTGTTCTCTCCTATATCGATAGATGAATTTGGAACTCTAAATCCAACATGGTTTGTAGTAGCTCTATGAAAATTGACAAAATAAAGGAATTCTCAATTTAGTCTCTATGGTTTGATTCCTCTTCAAGTAGCCCTATGCACAGACTGTGGAAAAGCATTTTCATTAAGAGGGGTTGCCAAGCTTCTAAGAAATAACGAGTTTCCGAAATACCAGCAAATATTTTTTCATCCAACTTGATGATACTTGGTGGTAATGATCGGTACACAATACTCCTTGACTCACCAAATTTTTTTCTTCTGGTTTGAAGCGTACGTTTACAGTAGTGGTTTATATTTTTAGATTTCCCTCTGTTTTCTCCTATATAGATAGATCAATTTGGAACTCTAAATCCAACATGGTTTGTAGTAGCTCTTTGAAGCTTGACAAAAAAAGTAGTTCTCAGTTTAGTCTCTATGGTTTGTTTCCTCTTCAAGTAGCCCTAAGCAAAGACTGTGGAAAAGCGCTTTCATTGAAAGGGATTGCGAACCTTCCAAGAAATTACGAGTTTCCGAAATACCAGCAAATATTTTTTCACCCAATCTTGATGATACGTGGTGGTAATGACAACTACACAAATCCCACTTGGATCAGTAAATTTTGTTCTTCTAGGTTGAAGCGTTCTTCAACAGTAGCATTTTTTATATTTAGGTTTCACTCTGTTCTCTCCTATATAGAAAGATGAATTTGGAACTCTACATTTAACATGGTTTGTAGTAGCTCTTTGAAACTTGACAAATTAAAGGAGTTCTCAGTTTTGTCTCTATGGTTTGTTTCCTCTTCAAGTAGCCCTATGCATACACTTTTGAAAAGCATTTTCATTAAGACGGGTTGCCAAGCTTTTACGAAATAACGAGTTTCCGAAATACCAGCAAATATTTTTTCATCCAATCTTGATGATACTTGCTGGTAATGATCGGTACACAATACTACTTGACTCACAAAATTTTTTCTTCTAGTTTGAAGCGTACGTTTACAGTAGCAGTTTTTATTTTTATGTTTCCCTCTGTTTTCTCCTATATGGATCGATTAATTTGGAACTCTAAATCCAACATGGTTTGTAGTAGCTCTTTGAAGCTTGACAAAAAAAGTAGTTCTCAGTTTAGTCTCTATGGTTTGTTTCCTCTTCAAGTAGCCCTAAGCAGAGACTGTGGAAAGCACTTTCATTGAAATGGGTTGAGAAGCTTCGAAGAAATTACGAGTTTCTGAAATACCAGCAAATATTTTTTCACCCAATCTTGGTGATACGTGGTGGTAATGACAAGTACACAAATCCCACTTGGATCAGCAAATCTTGTTCTTCTAGGTTGAAGCGTTCCTCTACAGTAGCAGTTTTTATATTTAGGTTTCATTCTGTTCTCTTCTATATAGATAGATGAATTTGGAACTCTAAATCCAACATGGTTTGAAGTAGCTCTTTGAAACTTGACAAAATAAAGTAGTTCTCAGTTTTGTCTCTATGGTTTATTTCCTCTTAAAGTAGCCCTTGGCACAGACTGTGGAAAAGCAATTTCATTGAGAGGGGTTGCCAAGCTTCTAAGAAATAACGAGTTTCCGAAATACCAGCAAATACTTTTTCACCCAATCTTGATGATACGTGGTGGTAATGATCAGTACACAAATCCCACTTGACTCACCAAATTTTGTTCTTCTAGGTTGAAGCGTTCGTCTACAGTAGCAGTTTTTATTTTTAGGTTTCACTCTGTACTCTTCTATATAGATAGATGAATTTGGAACTCTAAATCCAACACGGTTTGTAGTAGCTCTTTGAAACTTGACAAAATATAGTTCTCAGTTTTTTCTCTATGGTTTGTTTCCTCTTCAAGTAGCCCTAAGCAGAGACTGTGGAAAAGCACTTTCATTGAAAGGGTTGCCAAGCTTCCAAGAAATTACGAGTTGCAGAAATAGCAGCAAATATGTTTTCACCAAATCTTGATGATACGTGGTGGTAATGACAAGTACACAAATCTCACTTGGCTCACCAAATTTTGTTCTTTTAGGTTGAAGCGTTCTATTACAGTAGCAGTTTTTATTTTTAGTTTTCACTATATTCTCTCCTATAGAGATAGATGAATTTGGAACTCTAATTCCAACATGGTTTGTAGTAGCTCTTTGAAACATGACAAAATAAAGGAATTCTCAGTTTTGTATCTATGGTTTGTTTCCTCTTCAAGTAGCCGTAGGCACAGACTGTTGAAAAGCACTTTCATTGAGAGGAGTTACCAAGCTTCTAATAAATAACGAGTTTCCGAAATACCAGCAAATATTTTTTCACCCAATCTTGATGATATTGGTGGTAATGATCAGTACACAAATCCCACTTGGCTGAGAAAATTTTGTTCTTCTAGGTTGAAGCCTTCGTCTACAGTAGTAGTTTTTATATTTAGGTTTCACTCTATTTTCTTCTATATAGATAGATGAATTTGGAACTCTAAATCCAACATGGTTTGTAGTAGCTCTTTGAAACTTGACAAAATAAAGGAGTTCTCAGTTTTGTCTCTATGGTTTGTTTCCTCTTCCAGTAGCCCTAGGCACAGACTGTGGAAAAGCACTTCTATTGAGAGGGGTTGCGAAGCTTCTAAGAAATAACGAGTTACGGAAATACCAGCAAATATTTTTTCACCCAATCTTGATGATACTTGGTGGTAATGATCAGTACACAATCCCACGTGGCTCAGCAAATTTTGTTCTTTTAGGTTGATGCGTTCGTCTATAGTAGCAGTTTTTATATTTAGGTTTAATTCTGTTCTCTTCTATATAGATAGATGAATTTGGAACTCTAAATCCAACATTGTTTGTAGTAGCTCTTTGAAACTTGACAAAATAAAGGAGTTCTCAGTTTAGTCTCTATGGTTTGTTTCCTCTTCAAGTAGCCCTAGGCACAGACTGTAGAAAAGCACTTTCATTGAGAGGGGTTGCCAAGCTTCCAAGAAATTACGAGTTTCCGAAATACCAGCAAATATTTTTTCACCCAATCTTGATGAAACGTGGTGGTAATGACAAGTACACAAATTCCACTTGGCTCACCAAATTTTGTTCTTCTAATTTGAAGCGTTCGTTTACAGTAGCAGTTTTTATTTACAGGTTTCCCTCTGTTCTCTCCTATACATATAGATGAATTTGGAACTCTAAATCCAACATGGTTTGTAGTAGCTCTTTGAAACTTGAGAAAATAAAGTATTTCTCAGTTTTTTCTCTATGGTTTGTTTCCTCTTCACGTAGCCCTAGGCTCAGACTATGGAAAAGCACTTTCACTGAGAGGGGTTGCCAAGCTTCTAAGAAAAAATGAGTTTCCGAATTACCAGCAAATAATTTTTCACCCAATCTTCATGATACGTGCTGGTAATGTTCAGTACACAAATCCCAAATGGCTCACCAAATTTTGCTCTTCTAGGTTGAAGCGTTCGTCTACAGTAGCAGTTTTTATATTTAGGTTTCCCTCTGTTCTCTCCTATATAGATAGATAAATTTGGAACTCTAAATCCAACATGATTTGTAGTAGCTCTTTGATACTTGACAAAAAAAGTAGTTCTCAGTTTTATCTCTATGGTTTGTTTAATCTTCAAGTAGCCCTATGCAGAGACTTGGAAAAGCACTTTCCTTGAAAGGGGTTGCCAAGCTTCCAAGAAATTACGATTTACCCAAATACCAGCAAATATTTTTTCACCCAATCTTGATAATACGTGGTGGTAATGAAAATACACAAATCCCACGTGACTCACCAAATTTTGTTCTTCTAGGTTGAAGCATTCGTTTACAGTGGCAGTTTTTATTTTTAGGTTTCAACCTGTTCTCTCCTATATAGATAGATGAATTTGGAACTCGAAATCCAACGTGCTTTGTAGTAGCTTTTTGAAACTTGACACAATAAAGGAATTCTCAGTTTTGTCTCTATGGTTTGTTTCCTCTTCAAGTAGCCCTGGGCACATACTGTGAAAAGCACTTTCATTGAGAGGGGTTGCCAAGCTCCTAAGAATTAACGAGTTTCCGAAATACCAGCAAATATTTTTTCACCCAATCTTGATGATACTTGGTGGTAATGATCAGTACACAAATCCCACTTGGCTCACAAAATTTTGTTCTTCTAGTTTGAAATGCTCGTCTACAGTAGCAGTTTTTATATTTAGGTTTCACTATGTTCTCTCCTATATAGATAGATGAATTTGGAACTCTAAATCCAACATGGTTTGTAGTAGCTCTTTGAAACTTGACAAAATAAAGGAGTTCTCAGTTTTGTGTCTGTGGTTATTTTCCTCTTCAATTAGCCCTAGGCACAGATTGTGAAAAGGCACTTTCATTGAGAGGGGTTGCCAAGCTTCCAAGAAATAATGAGTTTCGGAAATACTAGCAAATATTTTTTTACGAAATCTTGATGATCCTTTTTGGTTAGGATCAATACTCAAATCCCACTTGGCTCACCAAATTTTTTTTCTAGGTTGAAGCGTTCGTCTACAGTAGCAGTTTTTATATTTAGGTTGCCCTCTGTTCTCTCCTATATAGATAGATGAATTTGGAACTCTAAAACCAACATGGTTTGTAGTAGCTCTTTGAAACTTGACAAAATAATGGAGTTCTCAGTTTTGTCTCTATGGTTTGTTTCCTCTTCAAGTAGCCATAAGCACAGACTGTGTTAAAGCACTTTTTTGAGAGGGGTTGCCCAGCGTCTAAGAAATAATGAGTTTCCGAAATACCAGCAAATATTTTTTCACCCAATCTGGATGATACGTGGTGGTAATGATCAGGACACAAATCCCACTTGGCTCACCAAATTGTGTTCTTCTAGGTTGAAGCGTTCGTTTACAGGAGCAGTTTTTATTTTTAGGTTTCTCTTTTTTCTCTCCTATATAGGTAGATGAATTTGGAACTCTAAATCCAACATGGTTTGCAGTAGCTCTTTAAACTTGACAAAATAAAGGAGTTCTCAGTTTTGTCTCTATGGTTTGTTTCATCTTCAAGTAGCCCTAGGTACAGACTGTGGAAAAGCACTTTCATTGAGAGAGGTTGCCAAGTTTGTAAGAAATAACGAGTTTCCGAAATAGCAGCAAATATTTTTTCACCCAATCTTGATGATACGTGGTGGTAATGACAAGTACACAAATCCCACTTGGATCACGAAATTTTGTTCTTCTAGGTTGAAGGTTTTGTGTCCATGGTTTGTTTCCTCTTCAAGTAGCCCTAAGCAGAGACTGTGGAAAAGCACATTCATTGAAAGGGGTAGCCAAGCTTCCAGGAAATTACGAGTTTCTGAAATACCGCAAAATTTTTTTCACCCAATCTGGATGCTAAGTGTTGGTAATGACAAATACACAAATTCCACTTGGCTCACCAAATTTTGTTCTTCTAGGTTGAAGCGTTCGTTTACTGTAGCAGTTTTAATTTTTAGGTTTCACTCTGTTCTCTCCTATATAGATAGATAAATTTGGAACTCTAAATCCAACATGGTTTGTAGTAGCTTTTTGAAACTTGACAAAATAAAGTAGTTCTCAGTTTTGTCTCTAAGGTTTGTTTCCTCTTCAAGTAGTCCTAGGCACAGACTGTGGAAAAGCACTTTGATTCAAAGTGGTTGCCAAGCTTCTAAGAAATAACGAGATTCCAAAATACCAGCAAATATTTTTTCACCCAATATGGATGATACTTGGTCGTAATGATCAGGACACAAATCCCACTTGGCTCACCAAATTTTGTTCTTCTAGGTTGAAGCGTTCGTTTACAGTAGCAGTTTATAATTTTAGGTTGCCCTCTGTTCTCTCCTATATAGATAGATGAATTTTGAACTCTAAATCCAACATTGTTTGTATTAGCTATTAGAAACTTGACAAAAAAAAGGAGTTCTCAGTTTTGTCTCTATGGTTTGTTTCCTCTTCAAGTAGCCCTAAGCAGAGACTGGCGAAAAGCACTTTCATTGAAAGGGGTTGCCAAGCTTCCAAGAAATTAGGAGTTTCCGAAATACCAGCAAATATTTTTTCACCCAATCTGGATGATACGTGGTGGTAATGACAAGTACACAAATCCCACTTGCCTCACCAAATTTTGTTGTTCTAGGTTGAGGCGTTCCTTTACAGTAGCGGTTTATATTTTTTAGGTATCACTCTGTTCTCTCCTATATAGATAGTTGAATTTGGAACTCTAAATCCAACATGGTTTGCAGTAGCTCTTTGAAACTTTACTAAATAAAGCAGTTCTCAGTTTTGTCTCAATGGTTTGTTTCCTCTTCAGGTAGCCCTAGGCACAGACTGTACACAAATCCCACTTGGCTCAACAATTTTGTTCTTCTAGGTTGAAGTGTTCGTTTACAGTAGCAGTATTTATACTTAGGTTCCACTCTGTACTCTTCTATATAGATAGATGAATTTGGAACACTAAATTCAACATGGTTTGTAGTAGCTCTTTGAAACTTGACAAAAAAAATGAGTTCTCAGTTTTGTCTCTATGGTTTGTTTCCTCTTCAAGTAGCCCTAAGCAGAGACTGTGGAAAAGCACTTTCATTGAAAGGGGTTGCCAAGCTTCCCAAGAAATAACGAGTTTCCAAAATACCAGCAAATATTTTTTGACCAAATCATGATGATACTTGGTGGTAATGATCAGTACACAAATCCCACTTGGCTACCAAATTTTGTTCTTCTAGGTGAAGCGTTCGTCTACAATAGCAGTTTATTATTTAGGTTCCACTCTGTTCTCTCCTATATAGATAGATGAATTTGGAACTCTACATCCTACATGGTTTGTAGTAGCTCTTTGAATCTTGACAAAAAAAGGAGTTCTCAGTTTTGTCTATATGGTTTGGATAATCTTCAAGTAGCCCTAGGCACAGACTGTTGAAAAGCACATTCATTGAGAGGGGTTGCCAAGCTTCTAAGAAATAACAAGTTTCCGAAATACCAGCAAATATTTTTTCACCCAATCTTGATGATACTTGGTGGTAATGATCAGTACACAAATCCCACTTGGCTCGCCAAATTTGTACTTCTAGGTTAAAGCGTTCGTGTACAATAGCAGTTTTATATTTAGGTTAAACTCTGTTCTCTCCTATAAAGATAGATGAATTTGGAACTCTAAATCCAACATGGTTTGTAGTAGCTCTTTAAAACTTGAAAAAATAAAGGAGTTCTCAGTTTTGTCTCTATGGTTTGTTTCCTCTTCAAGTAGCCCTAGGCACAGACTCTGGAAAAGCACTTTCATTGAGAGAGGTAGCCAAGCTTCTATGATACAATGAGTTTCCGAAATACCAGCAAATATTTTTTCACAAAATCTTGATGGTACTTGGTGGTAATGATCAGTAATCAAATCCCACTTGGCTCACCAAGTTTTGTTCTTCTAGGTTGAAGCGTTCGTCTAGAGTAGCAGTTTTTATTTTTAGGTTTCACACTGTTCTCTCCTATATAGATAGATGAATTTGGAACTCTAAATCCAACTTGGTTTGTAGTAGCTCTTTGAAACTTGACAAAATAAAGGAGTTCTCAGTATTGTCTCTATGGTTTGGTTCCTCTTCAAGTAGCCCTAGGCACAGACTGTGGAAAAGCACTTTCATTGAGATTGGTTGCCAAGCTTCTAAGAAATAACCAGTTTCCGAAATACCAGCAAATATTTTTTCACCCAATCTTGATGAGACTTGGTGGTAATGACAAGTACACAAAACCCACTTGGCTCACCAAATTTTGTTCTTCTAGGTTGAAGCGTTCCTTTACAATAGCAGTTTTTATTTTTAGGTTTCCCTCTGTTATCTCCTATATAGATAGAGGAATGTGGAACTTTAAATCCAACATGGTTTGTAGTAGCTGTTTGGAACTTGACAAAAAAGGAGTTCTCAGTTTTGTCTCTATGGTTTGTTTCCTCTTCAAGTAGCCCTAAGCAGAGACTGTGGAAAAGCACTTTCATTGAAAGGGCTTGCCAAGCTTCCGATAAATTAACGAGTTCAGAAATAACAGGAAATATTTTTTCACCCAATCTTGATAATACGTGGTGGTAATGACAAGTACACAAAACCCAATGGCTCACCAAATTTTGTTCTTCTAGGTTGAAGCGTTCCTTTACAATAGCAGTTTTTATTTTTAGGTTTCACTCTGTTCTCTCCTATATAGATAGATGAATTTGGAACTCTAAATCCAACATGGTTTGTAGTACCTCTTTGGAACTTGAAAAAATAAAGGAGTTCTCAGTTTTGTCTCTCTGGTTTGTTTCCTCCTCAAGTAGCCCTAGGCACAGACTCTGGAAAAGCACTTTCATTGAGAGAGGTAGCCAGCTTCTATGATACAACGAGTTCCGAAATACCAGCAAATATTTTTTCACCCAAACTTGATGAAACGTGGTGGTAATGACAAGTACACAAATCACACTTGGCTCACAAAATTTGTTTGTTCTAGTTTGAAGCGTTCCTTTACAGTAGAAGTTTTTATTTTTAGGTTTAACTCTGTTCTCTCCTATATAGATAGATGAATTCGGAACTCCAAATCCAACATGGTTTGTAGTAGCTCTTTAAAACTTGAAAAAATAAAAAAGTTCTCAGTTTTGTCTCTATGGTTTGTTTCCTCTTCAAGTAGCCCTAGGCACAGACTGTTGAAAAGTACTTTCATTGAAAGTGGTTGCCAAGCTTTTAAGAAATAACGAGTTTCCAAATACCATCAAATATTTTTCACCCAATCTTGATGATACTTGGTGGTAATGATCAGTACACATTTCGCACTTGGCTCACCAAGTTTTGTTCTTCTAAGTTGAAGCGTTCGTCTAGAGTAGCAGTTTTTATATTTAGGTTTCACACTCTACTCTCCTATATAGATAGATGAATTTGGAACTCTAAGTCCAACATGGTTTGTATTAGCTCTTGGAAACTTGACAAAATAAAGGAGTTCTCAGTTTTGTCTCTCTTTTTTGGTTCCTCTTCAAGTAGCCCTAGGCACAGACTGTGGAAAAGCACTTTCATTGAGTTTGGTTGCCAAGCTTCTAAGAAATAACCAGTTTCCGAAATACCAGCAAATATTTTTTCACCCAATCTTGATGAGACTTGGTGGTAATGACAAGTACACAAAACCCACTTGGCTCACCAAATTTTGCTTCTTCTAGGTTGAAGCGTTTTCTTTACAATAGCAGTTTATTTTTAGGTTTCCCTCTGTTATCTCCTATATAGATAGATGAATTCGGAACTTTAAATCCAACATGGTTTGTAGTAGCTCTTTGGAACATGAAAAAATAAAGGAGTTCTCAGTTTTGTCTCTAGGTTTGTTTCCTCTTCAAGTAGCCCTAGGCACAGACTGTGGAAAGCACTTTCATTGAGAGGGGTAGCCAAGCATCTAAGATACAAAAAGTTTCCGAAATACAAGCAAATATTTTTTCACCCAATCTTGATGATACTTGGTGGTAATGATCAGTACACAAATCCCACTTGGCTCACCAAATTTTGTTCTTCTAGGTTGAAGCGTTCCTTTACAATAGCAGTTTTTATTTTTAGGTTTCCCTCTGTTATCTCCTATATAGATAGAGGAATTTGGAACTTTAAATCCAACATGGTTTATAGTAGCTGTTTGGAACTTGACAAAAAGGAGTTCTCAGTTTGTCTCTATTGTTTGTTTCCTCTTCAAGTAGCCCTAAGCAGAGACTCTGGAAAGCACTTTCATTGAAAGTGCTTGCCAAGCTTCCGATAAATTACGAGTTTCAGAAATACCAGGAAATATTTTTTCACCCAATCTTGATAATACGTGGTGGTAATGACAAGTACACAAAACCAATTGGCTCACCAAATTTTGTTCTTCTAGGTTGAGCGTTCCTTTACCATAGCAGTTTTATTTTTAGGTTTCACTCTGTTCTCTCCTATATAGATAGATGAATTTGGAACTCTAAAATCCAACATGGTTTGTAGTACCTCTTTGGAACTTGGAAAAAATAAAGGAGTTCTCAGTTTTGTCTCTCTGGTTTGTTTCCTCCTCAAGTAGCCCTAGGCACAGAGTCTGGAAAAGCACTTTCATTGAGAGAGGTAGCCAAGCTTCTATGATACAACGGAGTTCCGAAATACCAGCAAATATTTTTTCACCCAAACTTGATGAAACGTGGTGGTAATGACAAGTACACAAATCACACTTGGCTCACCAAATTTTGTTGTTCTAGGTTGAAGCTTCCTTTACAGTAGAAGTTTTTATTTTTAGGTTTAACTCTGTTCTCTCCTATATAGATAGATGAATTCGGAACTCTAAATCCAACATTGTTTGTAGTAGCTCTTTAAAACTTGAAAAAATAAAAAGTTCTCAGTTTTGTCTCTATGGTTTGTTTCCTCTTCAAGTAGCCCTAGGCACAGACTGTTGAAAAGTACTTTCATTGAAAGGGGTTGCCAAGCTTTTAAAAAATAACGAGTTTCCCAAATACCATCAAATATTTTTTCACCCAAATCTTGATGATACTTGGTGGTAATGATCAGTACACATTTCGCACTTGGCTCACCAAGTTATGTTCTTCTAGGTTGAAGAGTTCGTCTAGAGTAGCAGTTTTTATATTTAGGTTTCACACTGTACTCTCCTATATAGATAGATGAATTTGGAACTCTAAATCCAACATGGTTTGTATTAGCTCTTGGAAACTTGACAAAATAAAGGAGTTCTCAGTTTTGTCTCTATTTTTTGGTTCCTCTTCAAGTAGCCTTAGGCACAGACTGTGGAAAAGCACTTTCATTGAGATTGGTTGCCAAGCTTCTAAGAAATAACCAGTTTCCGAAATACCAGCAAATATTTTTTCACCCAATCTTGATGAGACTTGGTGGTAATGATCAGTACACAAATCCCACATGGCTCACCAAATTTTGTTCTTCTAGGTTGAAGCGTTCCTTTACAATAGCAGTTTTTATTTTTAGGTTTCGCTCTGTTATCTCCTCTATAGATAGATGAATTTGGAACTTTAAATCCAACATGGTTTGTATTAGCTCTTTGGAACTTGAAAAAATAAAGGAGTTCTCAGTTTTGTCTCTATGGTTTGTTTCTTCTTCATATAGCCCTAGACACAGACTATGGAAAAGCACTTTCATTTTAAGGGGTTGCCAAGCTTTTAAGAAATAACGAGTTTCCTAAATACCAGCAAATATTTTTTCACCCAAACTTGATGAAACGTGGTGGTAATGACAAGTACACAAATCACACTTGGCTCACAAAATTTTGTTGTTCTAGTTTGAAGCGTTCCTTTACAGTAGAAGTTTTTATTTTTAGGTTTAACTCTGTTCTCTCCTATATAGATAGATGAATTCGGAACTCCAAATCCAACATGGTTTGTAGTAGCTCTTTAAAACTTGAAAAAATAAAAAAGTTCTCAGTTTTGTCTCTATGGTTTGTTTCCTCTTCAAGTAGCCCTAGGCACAGACTGTTGAAAAGTACTTTCATTGAAAGGGGTTGCCAAGCTTTTAAGAAATAACGAGTTTCCCAAATACCATCAAATATTTTTTCACCCAATCTTGATGATACTTGGTGGTAATGATCAGTACACATTTCGCACTTGGCTCACCAAGTTTTGTTCTTCTAAGTTGAAGCGTTCGTCTAGAGTAGCAGTTTTTATATTTAGGTTTCACACTGTACTCTCCTATATAGATAGATGAATTTGGAACTCTAAATCCAACATGGTTTGTATTAGCTCTTGGAAACTTGACAAAATAAAGGAGTTCTCAGTTTTGTCTCTCTTTTTTGGTTCCTCTTCAAGTAGCCCTAGGCACAGACTGTGGAAAAGCACTTTCATTGAGTTTGGTTGCCAAGCTTCTAAGAAATAACCAGTTTCCGAAATACCAGCAAATATTTTTTCACCCAATCTTGATGAGACTTGGTGGTAATGACAAGTACACAAAACCCACTTGGCTCACCAAATTTTGTTCTTCTAGGTTGAAGCGTTTCTTTACAATAGCAGTTTTTATTTTTAGGTTTCCCTCTGTTATCTCCTATATAGATAGATGAATTCGGAACTTTAAATCCAACATGGTTTGTAGTAGCTCTTTGGAACTTGAAAAAATAAAGGAGTTCTCAGTTTTGTCTCTATGGTTTGTTTCCTCTTCAAGTAGCCCTAGGCACAGACTGTGGAAAAGCACTTTCATTGAGAGGGGTAGCCAAGCATCTAAGATACAAAAAGTTTCCGAAATACAAGCAAATATTTTTTCACCCAATCTTGATGATACTTGGTGGTAATGATCAGTACACAAATCCCACTTGGCTCACCAAATTTTGTTCTTCTAGGTTGAAGCGTTCCTTTACAATAGCAGTTTTTATTTTTAGGTTTCCCTCTGTTATCTCCTATATAGATAGAGGAATTTGGAACTTTAAATCCAACATGGTTTATAGTAGCTGTTTGGAACTTGACAAAAAAGGAGTTCTCAGTTTTGTCTCTATGGTTTGTTTCCTCTTCAAGTAGCCCTAAGCAGAGACTCTGGAAAAGCACTTTCATTGAAAGTGCTTGCCAAGCTTCCGATAAATTACGAGTTTCAGAAATACCAGGAAATATTTTTTCACCCAATCTTGATAATACGTGGTGGTAATGACAAGTACACAAAACCCAATTGGCTCACCAAATTTTGTTCTTCTAGGTTGAAGCGTTCCTTTACAATAGCAGTTTTTATTTTTAGGTTTCACTCTGTTCTCTCCTATATAGATAGATGAATTTGGAACTCTAAATCCAACATGGTTTGTAGTACCTCTTTGGAACTTGAAAAAATAAAGGAGTTCTCAGTTTTGTCTCTCTGGTTTGTTTCCTCCTCAAGTAGCCCTAGGCACAGAGTCTGGAAAAGCACTTTCATTGAGAGAGGTAGCCAAGCTTCTATGATACAACGAGTTTCCAAAATACCAGCAAATATTTTTTCACCCAAACTTGATGAAACGTGGTGGTAATGACAAGTACACAAATCACACTTGGCTCACCAAATTTTGTTGTTCTAGGTTGAAGCGTTCCTTTACAGTAGAAGTTTTTATTTTTAGGTTTAACTCTGTTCTCTCCTATATAGATAGATGAATTCGGAACTCTAAATCCAACATTGTTTGTAGTAGCTCTTTAAAACTTGAAAAAATAAAAAAGTTCTCAGTTTTGTCTCTATGGTTTGTTTCCTCTTCAAGTAGCCCTAGGCACAGACTGTTGAAAAGTACTTTCATTGAAAGGGGTTGCCAAGCTTTTAAGAAATAACGAGTTTCCCAAATACCATCAAATATTTTTTCACCCAATCTTGATGATACTTGGTGGTAATGATCAGTACACATTTCGCACTTGGCTCACCAAGTTTTGTTCTTCTAGGTTGAAGAGTTCGTCTAGAGTAGCAGTTTTTATATTTAGGTTTCACACTGTACTCTCCTATATAGATAGATGAATTTGGAACTCTAAATCCAACATGGTTTGTATTAGCTCTTGGAAACTTGACAAAATAAAGGAGTTCTCAGTTTTGTCTCTATTTTTTGGTTCCTCTTCAAGTAGCCTTAGGCACAGACTGTGGAAAAGCACTTTCATTGAGATTGGTTGCCAAGCTTCTAAGAAATAACCAGTTTCCGAAATACCAGCAAATATTTTTTCACCCAATCTTGATGAGACTTGGTGGTAATGATCAGTACACAAATCCCACATGGCTCACCAAATTTTGTTCTTCTAGGTTGAAGCGTTCCTTTACAATAGCAGTTTTTATTTTTAGGTTTCCCTCTGTTATCTCCTATATAGATAGATGAATTCGGAACTTTAAATCCAACATGGTTTGTAGTAGCTCTTTGGAACTTGAAAAAATAAAGGAGTTCTCAGTTTTGTCTCTATGGTTTGTTTCCTCTTCAAGTAGCCCTAGGCACAGACTGTGGAAAAGCACTTTCATTGAGAGGGGTAGCCAAGCATCTAAGATACAAAAAGTTTCCGAAATACAAGCAAATATTTTTTCACCCAATCTTGATGATACTTGGTGGTAATGATCAGTACACAAATCCCACTTGGCTCACCAAATTTTGTTCTTCTAGGTTGAAGCGTTCCTTTACAATAGCAGTTTTTATTTTTAGGTTTCCCTCTGTTATCTCCTATATAGATAGAGGAATTTGGAACTTTAAATCCAACATGGTTTATAGTAGCTGTTTGGAACTTGACAAAAAAGGAGTTCTCAGTTTTGTCTCTATGGTTTGTTTCCTCTTCAAGTAGCCCTAAGCAGAGACTCTGGAAAAGCACTTTCATTGAAAGTGCTTGCCAAGCTTCCGATAAATTACGAGTTTCAGAAATACCAGGAAATATTTTTTCACCCAATCTTGATGATACTTGGTGGTAATGATCAGTACACAAATCCCACTTGGCTCACCAAATTTTGTTCTTCTAGGTTGAAGCATTCGTCTAGAGCAGCAGTTTTTATATTTAGGTTTCCCTGTGTTCTCTCCTATATAGATAGATGAATTTAGAACTCTAAATCCAACATGGTTTGTAGTAGTTCTTTGAAACTTGACAAAAAAATGAGTTCTCAGCTTTGTCTCTATGGTTTGTTTCCTCTTCAAGTAGCCCTATTCACAGAATGTGGAAAAGCACTTTCATTGAGGAACTTGCCAAGCTCCTAAGAAATAACGATTTTCCGAAATACCAGCAAATATTTTTTCACCCAATCTTGATTATACGTGCTGGTAATGATCAGTACACAAGTCCCACTTGGCTCACCAAATTGTGTTCTTCTCGGTTGAAGCGTTCGTCTACAGTAGCATTTTTTATATGTAGGTTTCACTTTGTTCTCTCCTATATAGATAGATGAATTTGGAACTCTAAATCCAACATGGTTTGTAGTAGCTCCTTGAAACTTGAAAAAATAAAGGTATTCTCAGTTTTGTCTCTATGGTTTGTTTCCTGTTCAAGTAGCCCTATTCACAGACTGTGGAAAAGCACTTTCATTGAGAGGGGTTGGCAAGCTTTTAAGAAATAACGAGTTTCTGAAATACCAGCAAATATTTTTTCCCACAATTTTGATGATACATGGTGGTAACGATCAGTACACAAATCCCACTTGGCTCACAATTTTGTTCTACTAGGTTGAAGCGTTCGTCTACAGTAGCAGTTTTTATATTTAGGTTTGCCTCTGTTCTCTCCTATATAGATAGATGAATTTGGAACTCTAAATCCAACATTTTTGTAGTAGTTTTTTGAAAGTTGACAAAATAAAGGAGTTCTCAGGTTTGTCTCTATGACTTCTTTCCTCTTCAAGTAGCCCTAGGCACAGACTGTGGAAAGGCACTTTCATTGAGAGGGGTTGCCAAGCTTCTAAGAAATAACGAGTTTCTGAAATACCAGCAAATATTTTTTCACCCAATCTTGATGATACTTGGTGGTAATGATCAGTACACAAATCCCACTTGGCTCACCAAATTTTGTTCTTCTAGGTTGAAGCATTCGTCTAGAGCAGCAGTTTTTATATTTAGGTTTCCCTGTGTTCTCTCCTATATAGATAGATGAATTTAGAACTCTAAATCCAACATGGTTTGTAGTAGTTCTTTGAAACTTGACAAAAAAATGAGTTCTCAGCTTTGTCTCTATGGTTTGTTTCCTCTTCAAGTAGCCCTATTCACAGACTGTGGAAAAGCACTTTCATTGAGGAACTTGCCAAGCTCCTAAGAAATAACGATTTTCCGAAATACCAGCAAATATTTTTTCACCCAATCTTGATTATACGTGCTGGTAATGATCAGTACACAAGTCCCACTTGGCTCACCAAATTGTGTTCTTCTAGGTTGAAGCGTTCGTCTACAGTAGCATTTTTTATATTTAGGTTTCACTTTGTTCTCTCCTATATAGATAGATGAATTTGGAACACTAAATCCAACATGGTTTTTAGTAGCACTTTGAAAATTGACAAAAAAAAAGAAGTTCTCTGTTTTTTCTCTATGGTTTGTTTCCTCTTCATGTAGCCCTAAGCATAGACTGTGGAAAAGCACTTTCATTGAAAGGGGTTGCCAAGCTTCCAAGAAATTACGAGTTTCCGAAATACCAGCAAATATTTTTTCACCCAATCTTGATGATACGTGGTGGTAATGACAAGTACACAAATCCCATTTGGCTCGCCAATTTTTGTTCTTCTAGGTTGAACCGTTCCTTTACAGTAGCAGTTTATATTTTTAGGTTACACTCTGTTGTCTCCTATATAGATAGATGAATTTGTAACACTAAATCCAACATGGTTTGTAGTAGCTCTTCGAAAATTGAAAAAATAAAGGAGTTCTCAATTTTGTCTCTATGGTTTGTTTCCTCTTCAAGTAGCCCTATTCACAGACTGTGGAAAAGCACTTTCATTGAGGAAGTTGCAAGTTTCTAAGAAATAACGAGTTTCCGAAATACCAGCAAATATTTTTTCACCCAATCTTGATGATACTTGGTGGTAATGATCAGTACACAAATCCCACTTGGCTCACAAAATTGTGTTCTTCTAGGTTGAAGCGTTCGTCTACAGTAGCATTTTTTATATTTAGGTTTCACTCTGTTCTCTCCTATATAGATAGATGGATTTGGAACTCTAGATCCAACATGGTTTGTAGTAGCTCTTTGAAACTTGAAAAAATAAAGGTGTTCTCAATTTTGTCTCTATGGTTTGTTTCCTCTTCAAGTAGACCTAGGCACAGACGGTGGAAAAGCACTTTCATTGAGAGGGATTGCCAAGCTTCTAAGGAATAACGAGTTTCCGAAATACCAGCAAATATTTTTTCACCCAATCTTGATGATACATGGTGGTAATGACAAGTACACAAGTCCCACTTGGCTCACCAAATTTTGTTCTTCTAGGATGAAGCGTTCCTTTACAGTAGCAGTTTTTATATTTAGGTTTCCCTCTGTTCTCTCCTATATAGTTAGATGAATTTGGAACTCTAAATCCAACATGGTTTGTACTAGCTCTTGAAACTTGAAAAAATAAAGGAGTTCTCAGTTTTTTCTGTATGGTTTGTTTCCTCTTCAAGTAGCCCTAGGCACAGACTGTGGAAAAGCACATTCATTGAGAGGGGTTGCGAAGCTTTTAAGAAATAACGAGTTTACGAAATACCAGCAAATATTTTTTTACCCAATCGTGATGATACTTGGTAGTAATGATCGGTACACAAATCCCACTTGACTCACCAAATTTTGTTCTTCTAGTATGAAGCATTCGTTTACAGCAGCAGTTTTTATATTTAGGTTTTCCTCTGTTCTCTCCTATATAGATAGATGAATTTGGAACTCTAAATCCAACATTTTTGTAGTAGCTCTTTGAAACTTGAAAAAATAAAGGAGTTTTCAGTTTTCTCTCTATGGTTTGTTTGCTCTTCAAGTAGCGCTAGGCACAGACTGAGGAAAAGCACTTTCATTGAGAGGGGTTGCCAAGCTTCTAAGAAATAACGAGTTTCTGAAATACCAGCAAATATTTTTTTACCCTAATCTTGATGATACTTGGTGGTAATGATCACTACACAAAAATCACAAAGCTCACCAAATTTTGTTCTTCTAGGTTGAAGCGTTCGTCTACAGCAGCAGTTTTTATATTTAGGTTTCCCTCTGTTCTCTCCTATATAGATAGATGAATTTGGAACTCTAAATCCAACATTTTTTGTAGTAGCTCTTTGAAACGTGACAAAAAAGAAGTTCTCGTTTTGTCTCTATGTTTTGTTTCCTCTTCAAATAGCCCTAGGCACAGACTGTGGAAAAGCACTTTCATTGAGGAACTTGCCAAGCTCCTAAGAAATAACGATTTTCCGAAATACCTGCAAATATTTTTTCACCCAATCTTGATTATACGTGCTGGTAATGATAAGTACACAAGTCCCACTTGGCTCACCAAATTGTGTTCTTCTAGGTTGAAGCGTTCGTCTACAGTAGCATTTTTTATATGTAGGTTTCACTTTGTTCTCTCCTATATAGATAGATGAATTTGGAACTCTAAATCCAACATGGTTTGTAGTAGCTCCTTGAAACTTGAAAAAATAAAGGTATTCTCAGTTTTGTCTCTATGGTTTGTTTCCTGTTCAAGTAGCCCTATTCACAGACTGTGGAAAGCACTTTCATTGAGAGGGGTTGGCAAGCTTTTAAGAAATAACGAGTTTCCGAAATACCAGCAAATATTTTTTCCCACAATTTTGATGATACATGGTGGTAATGATCAGTACACAAATCCCACTTGGCTCACAATTTTGTTCTACTAGGTTGAAGCGTTCGTCTACAGTAGCAGTTTTTATATTTAGGTTTCCCTCTGTTCTCTCCTATATAGATAGATGAATTTGGAACTCTAAATCCAACATGGTTTGTAATAGCTCTTTGAAACTTGAAACAATAAAGGAGTTCTCAGTTTTATCTCTATGGTTTGTTTCCTCTTCAAGTAGCCCTAGGCACAGACTGTGGAAAAGCACTTTCATTGAGAGGGGTTGCCAAGCTTTTAAGAAATAACGAGTTTACGAAATACCAGCAAATATTTTTTTACCGAATCTTGATGATACTTGGTGGTAAAGATCAGTCGACAAATCCCACTTGGCTCACCAAATTTTGTTCTAGGTTGAAGCGTTCGTTTACAGCAGCAGTTTTTATATTTAGGTTTTCGTCTGTTCTCTCCTATATAGATAGATGAATTTGAAACTCTAAATTCAACATTTTTGTAGTAGCTCTTTGAAACTTGACAAAATAAATTAGTTCTCAGTTTTGTCTCTATGGTTTGTTTCCTCTTCAAGTAGCCCTAGGCACATACTGTGGAAAAGCACTTTCATTGAGAGGGGTTGCCAAGCTTCCTAGAAATAACAAGTTTCTGAAATACCAGCAAATATTTTTTTACCCAATCTTGATGATACTTGGTGGTAATGATCAGTTCACAAATATCACAAGGCTCACCAAATTTTGTTCTTCTAGGTTGCAGCGTTCGTCTACAGCAGCAGTTTTTATATTTAGGTTACCCTCTGTTCTCTCCTATATAGATAGATGATTTTGGAACTCTAAATCCAACATGGTTTGTAGTAGCTCTTTGAAACTTGACAAAAAATAAGTTCTCAGTTTTTTCTGTATGGTTTGTTTCCTCTTCAAGTAGCCCTAGGCACAGACTGTGGAAAAGCACTTTCATTGAGAGGGGTTGCCAAGCTTTTAAGAAATAACGAGTTTCCGAAATACCAGCAAATATTTTCTCCCCCAATCTTGATTATACGTGGTGGTAATGATCAGTACACAAATCCCACTTGGTTCACCAAATTGTGTTCTTCTAGGTTGAAGCGTTCGTCTACAGTAGCAGTTTTTATATTTTGGTTTCACTCTGTTCTCTATTATATAGATAGATGAATTTGGAACTCTAAATCCAACATGGTTTGCAGTAGCTCTTTGAAACTTGGACAAAATAAAGCAGTTCTCTGTTCCGTCTCTATGGTTTGTTTCCTCTTAAAGTAGCCCTAGGCACAGACTGTGGAAAAGCACTTTCATTGAGAGGGGTTGCCAAGCTTCTAAGAAATAACGAGTTTCCAAAATACCAGCAAATATTTCCTCACCCAATCTTGATGATACATGGTGGTATTGACAAGTACAAAAATCCCACTTGGCTCACCAAATTTTGTTCTTCTAGGTTTAAGGTTTCGTCTACAGCAGCAGTTTTTATATTTAGGTTTCCCTCTGTTCTCTCCTACATAGATAGATGAATTTGGAACTCTAAATCCAACACGGTTTGTAGTAGCTCTTTTAAACTTTACAAAAAAAAGGAGTTCTCAGTTTTGTCTCTATGCTTTGTTTCCTCTTCAAGTAGCCCTAAGCAGAGAGTGTGGAGAAGCACTTTCATTGAAATGGGTTGCCAAGCTTCTAAGAAAGAACGAGTTTCTGAAATACCAGCAAATATTTTTTCAATCAATCTTGATGATACTTGGTGGCAATGATCAGTACACAAATCCCACTTGGCTCACCAAATTTTATTCTTCTTGGTTGAAGCGTTCATCTACAGTAGCAGATTTTATATTTAGGTTTCCCTCTGTTCTCTCCTATATAGAGAGATGAATTTGGAACTCTAAATCCAACATGATTTGTAGTAGCCTCTTGTAACTTGAAAAAATAAAGGTATTCTCAGTTTTGTCTCTATGGTTTGTTTCCTCTTCAAGAAGCCCTAGGCACAGACTGTGGAAAAGCACTTTCATTGAGAGGGGTTGGCAAGCTTTTAAGAAATAACGAGTTTCCGAAATACCAGCAAATATTTTTTCCCACCATCTTGATTATACTTGGTGGTAATGATCAGTACACAAATCCCACTTGGCTCACAAAATTTGTTCTTCTAGGTTGAAGCTTTCGTCTACAGTAGCAGTTTTTATATTTAGGTTTCACACTTTTCTCTCCTATATAGATAGATGAATTTGGAACTCTAAATCCAACATGGTTTGTAGTAGCTCTTTGAAACTTGAAAAAATAAAGGAGTTCTCAGTTTTTTCTGTATGGTTTGTTTCCTCTTCAAGTAGCCCTAGGCATAGACTGTGGAAAAGCACTTTCATTGAGAGGGGTGCCAAGCTTTTAAGAAATAACGAGTTTAGGAAATACCAGCAAATATTTATTTACCCAATCTTGATGATACTTGGTGGTAATGATCAGTACACAAATCCCACTTGGCTCACCAAAATTTGTTCTTCTAGGTTGAAGCGTTCGTCTGCAGTAGCAGTTTTTATATTTAGGTTTCCCTCTGTTCTCTCCTTATAGATAGATGAATTTGGAACTCTAAATCCATAAGGGTTTGTAGTAGCTCTTTGAAACTAGAAAAAAAAGTAGTTCTCAGTTTTTTCTCTATGGTTTGTTTCCTCTTCAAGTAGATCTAGGCAAAGACTGTGGAAAAGCACTGTCATTGAAAGGCGTTGCCAATCTTCCAACAAATAATGATTTCTGAAATACCAGCAAATATTTTTTCACCCAATCTTGATGATACTTGGTAGTAATGATCGGTACACAAATCCCACTTGACACACCAAATTTTGTTCTTCTAGTATGAAGCTTTCGTTTACAGCAGCAGTTTTTATATTTAGGTTTTCCTCTGTTCTCTCCTATATACATAGATGAATTTGGAACTCTAAATCCAACATTTTTGTAGTAGCTCTTTGAAACTTGACAAAATAAAGGAGTTTTCAGTTTTGTCTCTATGGTTTGTTTCCTCTTCAAGTAGCCCTAGGCACAGACTGTGGAAAAGCACTTTCATTGACAGGGGTTGCCAAGCTTCTAAGAAATAATGAGTTTCCGAAATACCAGCAAATACTTTTTCACCCAATCTTCATGATACGTGGTGGTAATGATCAGTACACAAATCCCAATTGGCTCAGCAAATTTTGTTCTTCTAGGTTGAAGCGTTCATCTACAGTAGCAGTTTTTATATTTAGGTTTATCTCTGTTCTCTTCTATATAGATAGATGAATTTGGAACTCTAAATCCAACCTGGTTTGTAGTAGCTCTTTGAAATTTGACATAATAAAGGAGTTCTCAGTTTTGTCCCTATGGTTTGTTTCCTCTTCAAGTAGCTTTAGGCACAGACTGTTTAAAAGCAATTTCATTGAGAGGGGTTGCCAAGCTTCTAAGAAATAACGAGTTTCCGAAATACCAGCAAATATTTTTTAACCCAGTCTTGATGATACTTGGTGGTAATGATCATTACACGAATCCCACTTGGCTCACCAAATTTTGTTCTTCTAGGAAGAAGCCTTCGTCTACAGTAGCAGTTTTTATTTTTAGGTTTCACTCTGCTCTCTCCTATAGAGATAGATGAATTTGGAACTCTAAATCCAACATGGTTTGTAGTAGCTCTTTTAAACTTGACAAAATAAAGGAGTTCTCAGTATGTCGCTATGCTTTGTTTTCTCTTCAAGTAGCCTTAAGCACAGACTGTGGAAAAGCACTTTAATTGAAACGGGGTGTCAAGCTTCCAAGAAATAATGAGTTTCCGAAATACCAGCAAATATTTTTTCACCAAATCTTGATGATACTTGGTGGTAATGATCGGTACACAATACCACTTGACTCACCAACTTGTGTTCTTTTAGTTTGAAGCGTTCGTTTACAGTAGCAGTTTATATTTTTAGGTTCCCTTCTGTTCTCACCTATATAGATAGATGAATTTGGAACTCTAAATCCAACATAGTTTGAAGTAGCTCTTTGAAAATTGACCAAATAAAGGAATTCTCAGTTTTGTCTCTATGGTTTGTTTCCTCTTAAAGTAGCCATGGGCACATACTGTGGAAAAGCACTATCATTGAGAGGGGTTGCCATCTTCTAAGAAAAAACGAGTTTCTGAAATACCAGCAAATATTTTTTCACCCAATCTTGATGATACTTGGTGGTAATGATCATTACACATATCCCACTAGGCTCACCAGGTATTGTTCTTCTAAGATGAAGCGTTCGTCTACAGTAGCAGTTTTTATCTTTAGGTTTCACTCTGTTCTCTCCAATATAGATAGATGAATTTGAAACTCTAAATCCAACATGGTTTGTAGTAGCTATTTGAAACATGAAAAAGTAAAGGAGTTCTCAGTTTAGTCTATAGGGTTTTTTTCCTCTTCATGTGGCACTAGGCACAGACTGTGGAAAAGCACTTTCATTGAGAGGGGTTGCCCAGCTTCTAAGAAAGAACGAGTTTTCGAAATAAAAGCAAATATTTTTTCACCCAGTCTTGATGATACTTGGGGGTAATGATCAGTACACAAATCCCACTTGGTTCACCAAATTTTGTTCTTCTAGGTTGAAGCGTTTGTCTACAATAGCAGTTTTTATATTTAGGTTTCACTCTGTTCTCTCATATATAGATAGATGAATTTGGAACTCTAAATCCAACATGGTTTGCAGTAGCTCTTTGAAACTTGACAAAATTAAGCAGTTCTCAGTTTTGTCTCTAAGGTTTGTTTCCTCTTCAAGTAGCATTAGGCAAGGACTGTGGAAAAGCACTTTCATTGGGAGGGGTTGCCAAGCTTCTAAGAAATAACGAGTTTTCGAAATACCAGCAAATATATTTTCACCCAATCTTCATGATACGTGGTGGTAATGACAAGTACACAAAGCCAACTTGGCTCACCAAATTTTGTTCTTCTAGGTTGAAGCGATCCTTTACAAGAGCAGTTTTTAATGTTAGGTTTCACTCTTTTCTCTCCTATATAGATAGATGAATTTGGAACACTAAATCCAACATGGTTTGTAGTAGCTTTTTGAAACTTGACAAATTAAAAGAGTTCTCGGTTTTGTCTCTATGGTTTGTTTCCTCTTCAAGTAGCCCTAGGGAAAGACTGTGGAAAAGCACTTTCATTGAGAGGGGTAGCCAAGCTTCCAAGAAAGAACGCGTTTCCGAAATACCAGCAAATATGTTTTCTCCCAGTCTTCATGATACGTGGTGGTAATGACAAGTACACAAATCCCACTTAGCTCACCAAATTTTGTTCTTCTAGGTTGAAGCGTTCCTTCACAGTAGCAGTTTTTATTTTTAGGTTTCCCTCTGTTCTCTCCTATATAGATAGATGAATTTGGAACTCTAAATCCAACATGGTTTCTAGTAGCTCTTTGACACTTGAAAAAATAAAGGAGTTTTCAGTTTTGTCTCTATGGTTTGTTTCCTCTTCAAGTAGCCCTAGGCACAGACTGTGGAAAAACACTTTCATTGAGAGGGGTTGCCAAGCTTTTAAGAAATAACGAGTTTCCGAAATACCAGCAAATATTTTTTCACCCAATCTTGATGATACTTGGTGGTAATGATCAGTACACAAATCCCACTTGGCTCACCAAATTTTGTTCTTCTTGGTTGAAGCGTTCATCTACAGTAGCAGTTTTTGTATTTAGGTTTCCCTCTGTTCTCTCCTATATAGATAGATGAATTTGGAATTCTTAATCCAACTTGGTTTGTAGTAGCACTTTGAAAATTGACAAAAAAAAGAAGTTCTCTGTTTTTTCTCTATGGTTTGTTTCCTCTTCAAGTAGCTCTAAGCAGAGACTGTGGAAAAGCACTTTCATTGAAAGGGGTTGCCAAGCTTCCAAGAGGTTACGAGTTTCCGAAATACCAGCAAATATTTTTTCACCCAATCTTGATGATACGTGGTGGTAATGACAAGTACACAAATCCCATTTGGCTCACCAATTTTTGTTCTTCTAGGTTGAACCGTTCCTTTACAGTAGCAGTTTATATTTTTAGGTTACACTCTGTTGTCTCCTATATAGATAGATGAATTTGTAACACTAAATCCAACATGATTTGTAGTAGCTCTTCGAAAATTGAAAAAATAAAGGAGTTCTCAATTTTGTCTCTATGGTTTGTTTCCTCTTCAAGTAGCCCTATTCACAGACTGTGGAAAAGCACTTTCTTTGAGGAAGTTTCAAGTTTCTAAGAAATAACGAGTTTCCGAAATACCAGCAAATATTTTTTCACCCAATCTTGATGATACTTGGTGGTAATGATCAGAACACAAATCCCACTTGGCTCACAAAATTTTGTTCTTCTAGGTTGAAGCGTTCGTCTACAAGGTTTCACTCTGTTCTCTCCTATATAGATAGATGGATTTGGAACTCTAGATCCAACATGGTTTGTAGTAGCTCTTTGAAACTTGAAAAAATAAAGGTGTTCTCAATTTTGTCTCTATGGTTTGTTTCCTCTA
The DNA here is from genome assembly GCF_048772815.1 of Callospermophilus lateralis. Taxonomy (NCBI): domain Eukaryota; kingdom Metazoa; phylum Chordata; class Mammalia; order Rodentia; family Sciuridae; genus Callospermophilus; species Callospermophilus lateralis. Next base: position 64,525 of record NW_027515183.1, read on the forward strand.
CAAGTAGCCCTAGTCACAGACGGTGGAAAAGCACTTTCATTGAGAGGGATTGCCAAGCTTCTCAGGAATAACGAGTTTCCGAAATACCAGCAAATATTTTTTCACCCAATCTTGATGATACATTTTGGTAATGACAAGTACACAAATCCCACTTGGCTCACCAAATTTTGTTCTTCTAGGATGAAGCGTTCCTTTACAGTAGCAGTTTTCATTTTTAGGTTTCACTCTGTTCTCTCCTATATAGATAGGTGAATTTGGAACTTTAAATCCAACATGGTTTGTAGTAGCTCTTTGAAACTTGAAAAAATAAAGGAGTTCTCAGTTTTGTCTCTATGGTTTATTTCCTCTTCAAGTACACCTAAGCAAAGACTGTGGAAAAGCACTTTAATTTAGAGGGGTTGGCAAGCTTTTAAGAAATAACTAGTTTCCAAAATACCAGCAAATATTTTTTTACCCAATCTTGGTGATACTTGGTGGTAATGATCAGTCCACAAATCCCACTTGGCTCACCAAATTTTGTTCTTCTAGTTAGAAGCGTTCGTTTACAGCAGCAGTTTTTATATTTAGGTTTCCCTCTGTTCTCTCCTATATAGATTGATGAATTTGGAACTCTAAATCCAACATTTTTGTAGTAGTTCTTGAAACTTGACAAAATAAAGGAGTTCTCAGTTTTGTCTCTATGATTTGTTTCCTCTTCAAGTAGCCCTAGGCACAGACTGTGGAAAAGCACTTTCATTGAGAGGGGTTGCCAAGCTTCTAAGAAATAACGAGTTTCTGAAATAACAGCAAATATTTTTTCACCCAATCTTGATGATACTTGGTGGTAATGATCAGTACACAAATCCCACTTGGCTCACCAAATTTTGTTCTTCTAGGTTGAAGTATTCGTCTAGAGCAGCAGTTTTTATATTTAGGTTTCCCTGTGTTCTCTCCTATATAGATAGATGAATTTAGAACTCTAAATCCAACATGGTTTGTAGTAGTTATTTGAAACTTGACAAAAAAATGAGTTCTCAGCTTTGTCTCTATGGTTTGTTTCCTCTTCAAGTAGTTCTATTCACAGACTGTGGAAAAGCACTTTCATTGAGGAACTTGCCAAGCTCCTAAGAAATAACGAGTTTCCGAAATACCAGCAAATATTTTTTCACCCAATCTTGATTATACGTGCTGGTAATGATCAGTACAAAAGTCCACTTGGCTCACCAAATTGTGTTCTTCTAGGTTGAAGCGTTCGTCTACAGTAGCATTTTTTATATGTAGGTTTCACTCTGTTCTCTCCTATATAGATAGATGAATTTGGAACTCTAAATCCAACATGGTTTGTAGTAGCTCCTTGAAACTTGAAAACATAAAGGTATTCTCAGTTTTGTCTCTATGGTTTGTTTCCTCTTCAAGTAGCCCTATTCACAGACTGTGGAAAAGCACTTTCATTGAGAGGGTTGGCAAGCTTTTAAGAAATAACGAGTTTCCGAAATACCAGCAAATATTTTTTCCACAATTTTGATGATACATGGTGGTAATGATCAGTACACAAATCCCACTTGGCTCACAATTTTGTTCTACTAGGTTGAAGCGTTCGTCTACAGTAGCAGTTTTTATATTTAGGTTTCCCTCTGTTCTCTCCTATATCGATAGATGAATTTGGAACTCAAAATCCAACATGGTTTGCAGTAGCTCTTTGAAACTTGACAAAATAAAGTAGTTCTCAGTTTTTTCTCTATGGTTTCTTTCCTCTTCAAGTAGCCTTAGGCATAGACTGTGGAAAAGCACTTTCATTGAGTGGGGTTGCCAAGCTTCTAGGAATAACGTTTCCGAAATACCAGCAAATATTTTTTCACCCAATCTTGATGATACGTTGTGGTAACGACAAGTACACAAATCCCACGTGGCTCACCAAATTTTGTTCTTCTAGGTTGAAGCGTTTCTTTACAGTAGCAGTTTTCATTTTTAGGTTTCAATCTGTTCTCTCCTATATAGATAGATGAACTTGGAAGTCTAAATCCAACATGGTTTGTAGTAGCTCTTTGAAACTTGACATAATAAAGGAGTTCTCAGTTTTGTCTATATGGTTTGTTTCCTCTTCAAGTAGCCCTATTCACAGACTGTGGAAAAGCATTTTCATTGAGAGGGGTTTCCAAGCTTCTAAGAAATAACGAGTTTCCGAAATACCAGGAAATATTTTTCACACAATCTTGATGATACGTGGTGGTAATGATCAGTACACAAATCCCACTTGGCCCACCAAATTGTGTTCTTCTAGATTGAAGCGTTCGTCTACAGTAGCATTTTTTATACGTAGGTTTCACTCTGTTCTCTCCTCTATAGATAGATGAATTTGGATAAATAATCCAACATGGTTTGCAGTAGCTCTTTGAAACTTAACAAAATAAATGAGTTCTCAGTTTTCCCTCTATGGTGTGGTTCCTCTTCAAGTAGCCCTAGGCACAGACTGTGGAAAAGCATTTTCATTGAGAGGGGTTGCCCAGCTTCTAAGAAAGAACGAGTTTCGAAATAAAAGCAAATATTTTTTCACCCAGTCTTGATGATACTTGGGGGTAATGATCAGTACACAAATCCCACTTGGTTCACCAAATTTTGTTCTTCTAGGTTGAATCGTTTGTCTACAATAGCAGTTTTTATATTTAGGTTTCACTCTGTTCTCTCCTATATAGATAGATGAATTTGGAACTCTAAATCCAACATGGTTTGCAGTAGCTCTTTGAAACTTGACAAAATTAAGCAGTTCTCAGTTTTGTCTCTAAGGTTTGTTTCCTCTTCAAGTAGCATTAGGCAAGGACTGTGGAAAAGCACTTTCATTGGGAGGGGTTGCCAAGCTTCTAAGAAATAACGAGTTTTCGAAATACCAGCAAATATATTTTCACCCAATCTTCATGATACGTGGTGGTAATGACAAGTACACAAAGCGAACTTGGCTCACCAAATTTTGTTCTTCTAGGTTGAGGCGATCCTTTACAAGAGCAGTTTTTAATGTTAGGTTTCACTCTTTTCTCTCCTATATAGATAGATGAATTTGGAACACTAAATCCAACATGGTTTGTAGTAGCTTTTGAAACTTGACAAATTAAAAGAGTTTTCAGTTTTGTCTCTATGGTTTGTTTCCTCTTCAAGTAGCCCTAGGGAAAGACTGTGGAAAAGCACTTTCATTGAGAGGGGTAGCCAAGCTTCCAAGAAAGAACGAGTTTCCAAGTACACAAATCCCACTTAGCTCACCAAATTTTGTTCTTCTAGGTTGAAGCATTCCTTCACAGTAGCAGTTTTTATTTTTAGGTTTCCCTCTGTTCTCTCCTATGTAGATAGATGAATTTGGAACTCTAAATCCAACATGGTTTGTAGTAGCTCTTTGACACTTGAAAAAATAAAGGAGTTCTCAGTTTTGTCTCTATGGTTTGTTTCCTCTTCAAGTAGCCCCAGGCACAGACTGTGGAAAAACACTTTCATTGAGAGGGGTTGCCAAGCTTTTAAGAAATAACGAGTTTCCGAAATACCAGGAAATATTTTTTCACCCAATCTTGATGATACTTGGTGGTAATGATCAGTACACAAATCCCACTTGGCTCACCAAATTTTGTTCTTCTTGGTTGAATCTTCATCTACAGTAGCAGTTTTTGTATTTAGGTTTCCCTCTGTTCTCTCCTATATAGATAGATGAATTTGGAACTCTTAATCCAACATGGTTTGTAGTAGCACTTTGAAAATTGACAAAAAAAAAGAAGTTCTCTGTTTTTTCTCTATGGTTTGTTTCCTCTTCAAGTAGCCCTAAGCAGAGACTGTGGAAAAGCACTTTCATTGAAAGGGGTTGCCAACATGGTTTGTAGTAGTTCTTTGAAACTTGACAAAAAAATGAGTTCTCAGCTTTGTCTCTATGGTTTGTTTCCTCTTCAAGTAGCCTTATTCACAGACTGTGAAAAAGCACTTTCATTGAGGAACTTGCCAAGCTCCTAAGAAATAACGATTTTCCGAAATACCAGCAAATATTTTTTCACCCTATCTTGATGATACGTGCTGGTAATGATCAGTACACAAGTCCCACTTGGCTCACCAAATTGTGTTCTGCTAGGTTGAAGCGTACGTCTACAGTAGCATTTTTTATATGTAGGTTTCACTCTGTTCTCTCCTATATAGATAGATGAATTTGGCATTCTAAATCCAACATGGTTTGTAGTAGCTCTTTGAAACTTGAAAAAATAAAGGAGTTCTCAGTTTTGTCTCTATGGTTTATTTCCTCTTCAAGTAGACCTAAGCTCAGACTTTGGAAAAGCACTTTACTTTAGAGGGGTTGGCAAGCTTTTAAGAAATAACTAGTTTCCAAAATACAAGCAAATATTTTTTAACCCAATCTTGGTGATACTTGATGGTAATGATCAGTCCCCAAATCCCACTTGGCTCACCAAATTTTGTCTTTCTAGTTAGAAGCATTCGTTTACAGCAGCAGTTTTTATATTTAGGTTTCCCTCTGTTCTCTCCTATATAGATAGATGAATTTGGAACTCTAAATCCAACATTTTTGTAGTAGTTCTTTGAAACTTGACAAAATAAAGGAGTTCTCAGTTTTGTCTCTATGATTTGTTTCCTCTTCAAGTAGCCCTAGGCACAGACTGTGGAAAAGCACTTTCATTGAGAGGGGTTGCCAAGCTTCTAAGAAATAACGAGTTTCTGAAATACCAGCAAATATTTTTTCACCCAATCTTGATGATACTTGGTGGTAATGATCAGTACACATATCCCACTTCGCTCACCAAATTTTGTTCTTCTAGGTTGAAGTATTCGTCTAGAGCAGCAGTTTTTATATTTAGGTTTCCCTGTGTTCTCTCCTATATAGATAGATGAATTTAGAACTCTAAATCCAACATGGTTTGTAGTAGTTATTTGAAACTTGACAAAAAAATGAGTTCTCAGCTTTGTCTCTATGGTTTGTTTCCTCTTCAAGTAGCCCTATTCACAGACTGTTGAAAAGCACTTTCATTGAGGAACTTGCCAAGCTCCTAAGAAATAACGAGTTTCCGAAATACCAGCAAATATTTTTTCACCCAATCTTGATTATACGTGCTGGTAATGATCAGTACACAAGTCCCACTTGGCTCACCAAATTGTGTTCTTCTAGGTTGAAGCGTGCATCTACAGTAGCATTTTTTATATGTAGGTTTCACTCTGTTCTCTCCTATATAGATAGATGAATTTGGAACTCTAAATCCAACATGGTTTGTAGTAGCTCCTTGAAACTTGAAAACATAAAGGTATTCTCAGTTTTGTCTCTATGGTTTGTTTCCTCTTCAAGTAGCCCTATTCACAGACTGTGGAAAAGCACTTTCATTGAGAGGGGTTGGCAAGCTTTTAAGAAATAACGAGTTTCCGAAATACCAGCAAATATTTTTTCCCACAATTTTGATGATACATGGTGGTAATGATCAGTACACAAATCCCACTTGGCTCACAATTTTGTTCTACTAGGTTGAAGCGTTCGTCTACAGTAGCAGTTTTTATATTTAGGTTTCCCTCTGTTCTCTCCTATATAAATAGATGAATTTGGAACTCTAAATCCAACATGGTTTGTAATAGCTCTTTGAAACTTGAAAAAATAAAGGAGTTCTCAGTTTTATCTCTATGGTTTGTTACCTCTTCAAGTATCCCTAGGCACAGACTGTGGAAAAGCACTTTCATTGAGAGGGGTTGCCAAGCTTTTAAGAAATAACGAGTTTATGAAATACCAGCAAACATTTTTTTACCCAATCTTGATGATACTTGGTGGTAATGATCAGTAGACAAATCCCACTTGGCTCACCAAATTTTGTTCTAGGTTGAAGCGTTCGTTTACAGCAGCAGTTTTTATATTTAGGTTTTCGTCTGTTCTCTCCTATATAGATAGATGAATTTGAAACTCTAAATCCAACATTTTTGTAGTAGCTCTTTGAAACTTGACAAAATAAAGGAGTTCTCAGTTTTGTCTCTATGGTTTGTTTCCTCTTCAAGTAGCCCTAGGCACATACTGTTGAAAAGCACTTTCATTGAGAGGGGTTGCCAAGCTTTGTAGAAATAACGAGTTTCTGAAATACCAGCAAATATTTTTTTACCCAATCTTGATGATACTTGGTGGTAATGATCAGTACACAAAAATCACAAGGCTCACCAAATTTTGTTCTTCTAGGTTGCAGCGTTCGTCTACAGCAGCAGTTTTTATATTTAGGTTACCCTCTGTTCTCTCCTATATAGATAGATGATTTTGGAACTCTAAATCCAACATGGTTTGTAGTAGCTCTTTGAAACTTGACAAAAAAGAAGTTCTCAGTTTTTTCTGTATGGTTTGTTTCCTCTTCAAGTAGCCCTAGGCACAGACTATGGAAAAGCACTTTCATTGAGAGGGGTTGCCAAGCTTTTAAGAAATAACGAGTTTCCGAAACACCAGCAAATATTTTCTCACCCAATCTTGATTATACGTGGTGGTAATGATCAGTACACAAATTTCACTTGGTTCACCAAATTGTGTTCTTCTAGGTTGAAGCGTTCGTCTACAGTAGCAGTTTTTATATTTTGGTTTCACTCTGTTCTCTATTGTATAGATAGATGAATTTGGAACTCTTAATCCAACATGGTTTGCAGTAGCTCTTTGAAACTTGACAAAATAAAGGAGGTCTCAGTTTGTCGCTATGTATTGTTTTCTCTTCAAGTAGCCTTAGGCACAGAGTGTGGAAAAGCACTTTCACTGAAACGGGGTGTCAAGCTTCCAAGAAATAATGAGTTTCCGAAATACCAGCAAATATTTTTTCACCAAATCTTGATGATACTTGGTGGTAATGATCGGTACATAATACCACTTGCCTCACCAACTTTTGTTCTTTTAGTTTGAAGCGTTCGTTTACAGTAGCAGTTTATATTTTTAGGTTCCCTTCTGTTCTCACCTATAAAGATAGATGAATTTGGAACTCTAAATCCAACATAGTTTGAAGTAGCTCTTTGAAACTTGACCAAATTAAGGAATTCTCAGTTTTGTCTCTATGGTTTGTTTCCTCTTCAAGTAGCCCTAGGCACAGACTGTAGAAAAGCACTTTCACTGAAACGGGTTGCCAAGCTTCTAAGAAATAACGAATCTGAAATATGAGTAAATATTTTTTCACCCAATCTTGATGATACTTGGTGGTAATGATCGGTACACAATACCACTTGACTCACCAAATTCTGTTCTTCTAGTTTGAAGCCTTCGTTTACAGTAGCAGTTTATATTTTTAGGGTTCCCTCTGTTCTCTCCTATATAGAGAGATGAATTTGGAACTCTAAATCCAACATGGTTTGTAGAAGCACTTTGAAACTTGACAAAAAAAGTAATTCTCAGTTTTGTCTCTATGGTTTGTTTCCTCTTCAAGTAGCCCAAAGCAGAGACTGTGGAAATGCACTTTCATTGAAAGGGGTTGTGAAGCATGCAAGAAATTACGAGTTTCTGAAATACCAGCAAATATTTTTTCACCCAATCTTGATGATAAGTCGTGGTAATGACAAGTACACAAATCCCACTTGGCTCATCAAATTTTGTTCTTCTAGGTTGAAGCGTTCGTTTACAGTAGCAGTTTTTATTTTTAGGTTTCACTCTGTTCTCTCCTACAGACATAGATGAATTTGGAACTCTTAATCCAACAAGGTTTGTAGTAGCTCTTTGAAACTTGACAAAATAAAGGAGTTCTCAGTTTTGCTTCTATGGTTTGTTTCCTCTTCAAGTCGCCCTAGGCACAGACTGTTGAAAAGCACTTTAATTGAGAGGGGTTGCCAAGCTTCAGAGAAATAACAACTTTCCGAAACACCAGCAAATATTTTTTCACCCAATCATGATGATACATGGTGGTAATGATCAGTACAAAAATCCCACTTGGCTCACCAAATTTTGTTCTTGTAGGTTGAAGCGTTCGTCTACAGTACCAGTTTTTATATTTAGGTTTCACTCTGTTCTCTTCTATATAGATAGATGAATTTGGAACTCTAAATCCAACATGGTTTGTAGTAGCTCTTTGAAACTTGACAAAATAAAGGAGTTCTCAGTTTTGTCTCTATGGTTTGTTTCCTCTTCATGTAGCCCTAGGCACAGACTGTTGAAAAGCAATTTCATTGACAGGGGTTGCCAAGCTTCTAAGAAATAACGAGTTTCCGAAATACCAGCAAATATTTTTTCACCCAATCTTGATGATACGTGGTGGTAATTATCAGGACACAAATCCCACTTGGCTCACCAAATTGTGTTCTTCTAGGTTGAAGCGTTCGTTTACAGGAGCAGTTTTTATTTTTAGGTTTCTCTTTTTTCTCTCCTATATAGATAAATGAATTTGGAACTCTAAATCCAACATTGTTTGAAGTAGCTCTTTGAAACTTGACAAAATAAAGGAGTTCTCAGTTATGTCTCTATGGTTTATTTCCTCTTCAAGTAGACTTAGGCACAGACTGTGGAAAAGCACTTTCATTGAGAGGGGTTGCCAAGCTTCTAAGAAATAACGAGTTTCCGAAATAGCAGCAAATATTTTTTCACGCAATCTTGATGATACATGGTCGTAATGACAAGTACACAAATCTCACTTGGCTCACCAAATTTTGTTCTTCTAGGTTGAAGCTTTCGTTTACAGTAGCAGTTTTTATTTTTAGGTTTCACTCTGTTCTCTCCTATATAGATAGATGAATTAGGAACCCTAAATCCAACATTGTTTGTTGTAGCTCTTTGAAACTTGACAAAATAAAGGAGTTCTCAGTTTTGTCTCTATGGTTCGTTTCCTCTTCAAGTAGCCCTAGGCACAGACTGTGGAATATCACTTTCATTGAGAGGGGCTGCCAAGCTTCTAAGAAATAACGAGTTTCCGAAATACCATCAAATATTTTTTCACCCAATCTTGATGATACGTGGTGGTAATGATTAGTAAACAAATCACACTTGGCTCACCAAATTGTGTTCTTCTAGGTTGAAGCGTTTGTTTACAGTAGCAGTTTTTATTTCTAGGTTTCTCTTTGTTCTCTTCTATATAGATAGATGAATTTCAAACTCTAAATCCAACATGGTTTGTAGTAGCTTTTTGAAACTTGACAAAATAAAGGAGTTCTCAATTTTGTATTTATGGTTTGTTTCCTCTTCCAGTAGTCCTAGGCACAGACTGTTTTAAAGCACTTTTTTGAGCGGGGTTGCCAAGCATCTAAGAAATAACGAGTTTCCGAAATACCAGCAAATATTTTTTCAAGCAATCTTTATGATACGTGGTGGTAATGACAAGAAGAAAAATCCCACTTGGCTCACCAAATTTTGTTCGTCTAGGTTGAAGCATTCGTTTAGAGTAGCAGTTTTTATATTAAGGTTTCCCTCTGTTCTCTGCTATATAGATAGATGAATTTGGAACTCTAAATCCAACATGTTTTTTAGTAGCTCTTTGAAACTTGACAAAATAAAGGAGTTCTCAGTTTTGTCTCTATGGTTTGTTTCCTCTTCAAGTAGCCCTAGGCACAGACTGTGGAATAGCACATTCTTTGAGAGGGGCTGCCAAGCTTCTAAGAAATAACGAGTTTTTGAAATACCAGCAAATATTTTTTCACCAAATCTTGATGATACGTGGTGGTAATGGTCAGTACACAAATCTCACTTGGCTCACCAAATTGTGTTCTTCTAGGTTGAAGCTTTCCTTTACAGTAGCAGTTTTTATATTTAGGTTTCCCTCTGATCTCTCCTATATAAATAGATGAATTTGGAACTCTAAATCCAACATAGTTTGTTGTAGCTCTTTGAAACTTGACAAAAAATAATAGTTCCCAGTTTTGTCCCTATGGTTTGTTTCTTCTTCAAGTAGCCCTAAGCAGAGACGGTGTAAAACCACTTTCATTGAGAGGGGTTGCCAAGCTTCCAAGAAATAACGAGTTTCCGAAATACCAGCAAATATTTTCTTCAAGCAATCTTTATGATACGTGGTGGTAATGACAAGAAAAAAAATCCCACTTGGCTCACCAATATTTGTTCTTGTAGGTTGAAGCGTTCGTCTACAGTAGCCTTTTTTATTTTTAGGTTTCACTCTGTTCTCTTCTATATAGATAGATGAATTTGGAACTCTAAATCCATTATAGTTTGTAGTAGCTCTTTGAAACCTCACAAAATAAAGAAGTTCTCAGTTTTGTCACTATGGTTTGTTTCCTTTTCAAATAGCCCTAGGCACAGACTGTGGAAAAGCATTTTCATTGAGAGGGGTTGCCCACATTCTAAGAAAAAACGAGTTTATGAAATACCAACAAATATTTTTTCACCCAAACTTGATGATACGTGGTGGTAATGATCAGTACACAAATCCCACTTGGCTCACCAAATTGTGTTCTTCTAGGTTGAAGTTATTGTCTACAGCAGCAGTTTTTATATTTAGGTTTCCCTCTATTCTCTCCTATATACATAGATGAATGTGGAACTCTAAATCCAACCTGATTTGTAGTAGCTCTTTGAAAGTTGACAAAATAACGGAGTTCTCAGTTTTGTCCCTATGGTTTGTTTCCTCTTCAAGTAGCCCTAGGCACTGACGGTTTACATGCAATTGCATTGAGAGGGGTTGCCAAGCTTCTAAGAAATAACTTGTTTCCGAAATACCAGCAAATATTTTTTCACCCAATCTTGATGATACTCGTTGGTAATGATCATTACACGAATCCCACTTGGCTCACCAAATTTTTTTCTTCTAGGAAGAAGCCTTCGTCTACAGTAGCAGTTTTTATTTTTAGGATTCACTCTGTTCTCTCCTATAGAGCTAGATGAATTTGGAACTCTAAATCCAACATGGTTTGTAGTAGCTCTTTGAAACTTGACAAAATAAAGGAGTTCTCATTTTGTCGCTATGGTTTGTTTTCTATTCAAGTAGCCTTTGGCACAGAGTGTGGAAAAGCACTTTCATTGAAACGGGTTGTCAAGCTTCCAAGAAATAATGAGTTTCCGAAATACCAGCAAATATTTTTTCACCCAATCATGATGATACTAGGTGGTAATGATCGGTACACAATACCACTTGACTCACCAAATTTTGTTCTTCTAGTTTGAAGCCTTCATTTACAGTAGCAGTTTATATTTTTAGGGTTCCCTCTGTTCTCTCTTATAGAGAGATGAATTTTGAACTCTAAATCCAACATGGTTTGTAGTAGTTCTTTGAAACTTGACAAAAAAAGTATTTCTCAGTTTTGTCTCTATGGTTTGTTTCCTCTTCATGTAGCCCTAAGCAGAGACTGTGGAAAAGCACTTTCATTGAAAGGGGTTGCGAAGCTTCCAAGAAATTACGAGTTTCCGAAATATCAGCAAATATTTTTTCACCCAATCTTGATGATACGTGGTTCTAATGACAAGTACACAAATCCCACTTGGCTCACCTAATTTTGTTCTTCTAGGTTGAAGCGTTCGTTTACAGTAGCAGTTTACATTTTTAGGTTTCTCTCTGTTCTCTGATATATAGATAGATGAATTTGGAACTCTAAATCCAACATGGTTCGTAGTAGCTCTTTGAAACTTGACAAAATAAAGGAGTTCTCAGTTTTGTCTCCATGGTTTGTTTCCTCTTCAAGTAGCCCTATGCACAGACTGTTGAAAAGCACTTTCATTGAGAGTGGTTGCCAAGCGTCTAAGAAATAACAAGTTTCCGAAATACCAGCAAATATTTTTTCACCCAATCTTGATGATACGTGGTGGTAATGATCAGGACACAAATCCCACTTGGCTCACCAATTTGTGTTCTTCTAGGTTGAAGCGTTTGTTTACAGGAGCAGTTTTTATTTTTAGGTTTCTCTTTTTTTTATCTCCTATATGGATAGATGAATTTGAAACTCTAAATCCAACACGGTTTGTAGTAGCTTTTTGAAACTTGACAAAATAAAGTAGTTCTCAGTTTTGTCTCTATAATTTGTATCCTCTTCAAGTAGCCATAGGCACAGACTGTGGAAAAGCACTTTCATTGAAAGGGGATGCCAAGCTACCAAGAAATAACGAGTTTCCGAAATACCAGCAAATATTTTTTCACCCAATCTTCATGATACGTGGTGGTAATGACAAGTACACAAATCCCTCTTGGTTCACCAAATTTTGTTCTTCCAAGTTGAAGCGTTCTTCTACAGTAGCAGTTTTTATTTTTAGGTTTCACTCTGTACTCTCCTATATAGATAGATGAATTTGGAACTCTAAATCCAACATGGTTTGTTGTAGATTTTAGAAACTTGACAAAATGTAGTTCTCAGTTTTGTCTCTATGGTTTGTTTCCTCTTCAAGTAGCCCTAAGCAGAGACTGTGGAAAAACACATTCATTGAAAGGGGTTGCCAAGCTTCCAAGAAATTACGAGATTCCGAAATACCAGCAAATATTATTTCACCCAATCTTGATTATACGTGCTGGTAATGACAAGTACACAAAACCCACTTGGCTCACCAAATTTTGTTCTTCTAGTTTGAAACGTTCCTTTACAGTAGCAGTTTATATTTTTAGGGTTCCCTCTGTTCTCTGTTATAGAGAGATGAATTTGGAACTCTAAATCCAACATGGTTTGTAGTAGCTCTTTGAAACTTGACAAAAAATGTATTTCTCAGTTTTGTCTCTATGGTTTGTTTCCTCTTCATATAGCCCTAAGCAGAGACTGTGGAAAAGCACTTTCATTGAAAGGGGTTGCGAAGCTTCCAAGAAATTATGAGTTTCCGAAATACCAGCAAATATTTTTTCACCCAATCTTGATGATACGTGGTTCTAATGGCAAGTACACAAATCCCACTTGGCTCACCTAATTTTGTTCTTCTAGGTTGAAGCGTTCGTTTACAGTAGCAGTTTTCATTTTTAGGTTTCACTCTGTTCTCTCCTATATAGATAGATGAATTTGGAACTCTAAATACAACATGGTTCGTAGTAGCTCTTTGAAACTTGACAAAATAAAGGAGTTCTCAGTTTTGTCTCCATGGTTTGTTTCCAGTTCAAGTAGCCCTATGCACAGACTGTTGAAAAGCACTTTCATTGAGAGTGGTTGCCAAGCGTCTAAGAAATAACGAGTTTCCGAAATACCAGCAAATATTTTTTCACCCAATCTTGATGATACGTGGTGGTAATGATCAGGACACAAATCTCACTTGGCTCACCAATTTGTGTTCTTCTAGGTTGAAGCGTTCGTTTACAGGAGCAGTTTTTATTTTTAGGTTTCTCTTTTTTTATCTCCTATATGGATAGATGAATTTGAAACTCTAAATCCAACATGGTTTGTAGTAGCTTTTCGAAACTTGACAAAATAAAGTAGTTCTCAGTTTTGTCTCTATAATTTGTATCCTCTTCAAGTAGCCCTAGGCACAGACTGTGGAAAAGCACTTTCATTGAAAGGGGATGGCAATCTTCCAAGAAATAACGAGTTTCCGAAATACCAGAAAATATTTTTTCACCCAATCTTCAAGATACGTGGTGGTAATGACAAGTACACAAATCCCTCTTGGTTCACCAAATTTTGTTCTTCCAAGTTGAAGCGTTCTTCTACAGTAGCAGTTTTTATTTTTAGGTTTCACTCTGTACTCTCCTATATAGATAGATGAATTTGGAACTCTATATCCAACATGCTTTGTAGTAGATCTTTGAAACTTGACAAATGTAGTTCTCAGTTTTGTCTTTATGGTTTGTTTCCTCTTCAAGTAGCCCTAAGCAGAGACTGTGGAAAAGCACTTTCATTGAAAGGGGTTGCCAAGCTTCCAAGAAATTACGAGATTCCGAAATACCAGCAAACATTTTTTCAATCAATCTTGATTATACGTGCTGGTAATGACAAGTACACAAATCCCACTTGGCTCACCAAATTTTGTTCTTCTAGGATGAAGCGTTCGTTTACAGTAGCAGTTTTTATTTTTAGGTTTCACTCTGTTCTCTCCTACAGAGATAGATGAATTTGGAACTCTAAATCCAGCAAGGTTTGTAGTAGCTCTTTGAAACATGACAAAATAAAGGAGTTCTCAGTTTTGTCTCTATGGTTTGTTTCCTTTTCAAGTAGCCCTATGCACAGACTGTTTAAAAGCAATTTCATTGAGAGGGTTTTCCAAGCTTCTAAGAAATAACGAGTTTACGAAATACCAGCAAATATTTTTTCACCCAATCTTGATGATACTTCGTGGTAATGATCACTACACGAATCCCACTTGGCTCACCAAATTTTGTTCTTCTACGATGAAGCGTTCGTCTACAGTAGCAGTTTTTATCATTAGGTTTCACTCTGTTCTCTCCTATATAGAGAGATGAATTTGGAACTCTAAATCCAACATGGTTTGTACTAGCTCTTTGAAACTTGACTAAATAAAGGAGTTCTCAGTTTTGTCTCTATGGTTTGTTTCCTCTTCAAGTAGCCCTATTCACAGACTGTGGAAAAGTACTTTCATTGAGAGGGGTTGCCAGGGTTCTAAGAAATAACGAGTTTCCGAAATACCAGCAAAAATTTTTTCACCCAATCTTGATGATACGCGGTGGTAATGATCAGTACACAAATCCCACATGGCTCACCAAATTTTGTTCTTCTACGTTGAAGCGTTCGTCTACAGTAGCAGTTTTTATATTTAGCTTTACCTCTGTTCTCTCCTATATAGGTAGATGAATTTGGAACTCTAAATCCAACATGATTTGTAGTAGCTCTTTGAAACTTGACAAAAAAAGTAGTTCTCAGTTTTTTCTCTATGGTTTGTTTCCTCTTCAAGTAGCCCTAAGCAGAGACTTGGGAAAAAACTTTCCTTGAAAGGGGTTGCCAAGCTTCCAAGAAATTACGAGTTTCCCAAATAGCAGCAAATATTTTTTCACCCAATCTTGATGATACGTGGTGGTAATGTTAATATACAAATCCCACGTGACTCACCAAATTTTGTTTTCTAGGTTGAAGCGTTCATTTAAAGTAGCAGTTTTTACTTTTAGGTTTCAATCTGTTCTCTCCTATATAGATAGATGAATTTGGAACTCTAAATCCAACATGCTTTGTAGTAGCTTTTTGAAACTTGACAAAATAAAGGAATTCTCAGTTTTGTCTCTATGGTTTGTTTCCTCTTCAAGTAGCCCTGGGCATATACTGTGAAAAGCACTGTCATTGAGAGGGGTTTCCAAGCTTCTAAGAATTAACGAGTTTCTCTAATACCAGCAAATATTTTTTCACCCAATCTTGATGATTCTTGGTGGTAATGATCAATACACAAATTCCACTTGGCTCACCAAATTTTATTCTTCTAGTTTGAAATGTTCGTCTACATTAGCAGTTTTTATATTTAGGTTTCACTATGTTCTCTCCTATATAGATGGATGAATTTGGAACTCTAAATCCAACATGGTTTGTAGTAGCTCTTTGAAACTTGACAAAATAAAGGAGTTCTCAGTTTTGTGTCTGTGGTTTGTTTCCTCTTCAATTAGCCCTAGGCACAGATTGTGAAAAGGCAATTTCATTGAGAGGGGTTGCCAAGCTTCTAAGAAATAACGAGTTTCCGAAATACCAGCAAATATTTTTTCACCCAATCTTGATAATAATTTTTGGTTAGGATCAGTACACAAATCTCACTTGGCTCACCAAATTTCTTTCTTCTAGTTTGAAGCGTTCGTCTACAGTAACAGTTTTTATATTTAATTTTTCCTCTGTTCTCTCCTATATAGATAGATGAATTAGGGACACTAAATCCAACATGGTTTGTAGTAGCTCTTTGAAACTTGACAAAGTAATGGAGTTCTCAGTTTTGTCTCTATAGTTTGTTTTCTCTTCAAGTAGCCCTATTCACAGACTGTGGAAAAGCACTTTCGTTGAGAGGGGTTGCCAGGCTTCTAATAAATAACGAGTTTATGAAATACCAGCAAATATTTTTTCACCCAAACTTGATGATACGTGGTGGTAATGACAAGTACACAAATCCCACTTGGCTCACCAAATTTTGTTCTTCTGTGTTGAAGCGTTCCTCTACAGTAGCAGTTTTTATATTTAGGTTTCCCTCTGTTCTCTCCTATATAGATAGATGATTTTGGAACTCTAAATCCAAATGGTTTGTAGTAGCTTTTTGAACCTTGAAAAAATAAAGGAGTTCTCAGTTTCAACTCTATGGTTTGTATCTTCTTCATGTAGCCCTAGGCACAGACTGTGGAAAAGCACTTTCATTGAGAGGGGTTGCCAAGCTTCCAAGAAATGACGAGTTTCCAAAATACCAGCAAATGTTTTTTCACCCAATCTTGATGATACTTTTTGGTTAGGATCAGTACACAAATCTTACTTGGCTCAACGAATTTTTTTCTTCTAGGTTGAAGCGTTCATCTACAGTAGCAGTTTTTATATTTAGGTTTCCCTCTGTTCTCTCCTATATAGATAGATGAATTTGGAACTCTAAATCCAACATGGTTTGCAGTAGCTCTTTGAAACTTGACAAATAATGTAGTTCTCAGTTTTGTCTCTATGGTTTGTTTCATCTTCAAGTAGCCCTAAGCACACACTGTGGAAAAGCACTTTCATTGAAATGGCTTGCCAAGCTTCCCAGAAATTAGAGTTTCCCAATACCAGCAAATATTTTTTCACCCAATCTTGATGATACGTGGTGGTAATTACAATAGACAAATCCCACTTGAGTAACCAAATTTTGTTCTTCTAGGTTGAAGCGTTCGTTTACAGTAGCAGTTTCTATTTTTAGGTTTCCCTCTGTTCTCTCCTATATAAATAGATGAATTAGTAACTCTAAATCCAACATGCTTTGTAGTAGCTTTTTGAAACTTGAGAAAATAAAGGAATTCTCAGTTTTGTCTCTATGGTTTGTTTCATCTTCAAGTAGCCCTAGGCACATACTGTGAAAGAACACTTTCATTGAGAGGGGTTGCCAAGCTTCTAAGAATTAACGAGTTTCCGAAATACCAGCAAATATTTTTTCACCAAATCTTGATGATACTTTGTGGTAATGATCAGTACACAAATCCCACTTAGCTCACTAAATTTTGTTCTTCTAGTTTGAAATGCTCGTCTACAATAGCAGTTTTTATATTTAGGTTTCCCTCTGTTCTCTCCTATATAGATAGATGAATTTGGAATTCTAAATCCAACATGGTTTGTAGTAGCTCTTTGAAACTTGACAAAATAAAGGAATTCTCAGTTTTGTGTCTGTGGTTTGTTTCCTCTTCAATTAGCCCTAGGCACAGATTGTGGAAAGGCACTTTCATTGAGAGGGGTTGCCAAGCTTCTAAGAAATAACGAGTTTCCGAAATACCAGAAAAATTTTTTCACCCAATCCTAATGATACTTTTTGGTTAGGATCAGTACACAAACCTTACTTGGCTCACCAAATTTTTTCTTCTAGGTTGAAGCGTTCGTCTACAGTAGTAGTTTTTATATTTAGGTTTCCCTCTGTTCTCTCCTATATAGATAGATGAATTTGGAACTCTAAATCCAAATGGTTTGTAGTAGCTCTTTGAAACTTGACAAAAAAGTAGTTCTCAGTTTTGTCTCTATGGTTTGTTTCCTCTTCAAGTAGCCCTAAGCAGAAACTGTGGAAAAGCACTTTCATTGAAAGGGGTTGCCAAGCTTCCAAGAAATTACGAGTTTCCGAAATACCAGAAAATATTTTTTTTCCCAATCTTGATGATACATGGTGGTAATGATCAGTACAAAAATCCCACTTGGCTCACCAAATTTTGTTCTTCTAGGTTGAAGCGTTCGTCTACAGTAGCAGTATTTATATTAAGTTTCACAGTGTTCTCTCCTATATAGATAGATGAATTTGGAACTCTAAATCCAACATGGTTTGCAGTAGCTCTTTGAATCTCGACAAAATAAAACGGTTATCAGTTTTGTCTCTATGGTTTGTTTCCTCTTAAACTAGCCCTAGGCACAGACTGTGGAAATGCACTTTCATTGAGAGGGGTTGCCAAGCTTCTAAGAATAAAGGAGTTTCTGAAATACCAGCAAATATTTTTTCACCCAATCTTGATGATACTTGGTGGTAATGATCATTACACAAATCCCACTTGGCTCACCAAATTTTGTTCTTCTAGGTTGAAGCGTTTGTCTACAGTAGCAGTATTTATATTTAGGTTTCACTCTGTTCTCTCCTATATAGATAGATGAAGTTGGAACACTAAATCCAACATGGTTCGTAGTAGCTCTTTGAAAATTGACAAAATAAAAGAGTTCTCAGTTTAGTCTCTATGGTTTGTTTCTTCTTCAAGTAGCCATAGGCACAGACTGTTGAAAAGCACTTTAATTGAGAGGGGTTACCAAGCTTCTAAGAAATAACGAGTTTCCGAAATACCAGCAAATATTTTTTCACCCAATCTTGATGATACATGGTGGTAATGATCAGTACAAAAATCCAACTTATCTCACCAAATTTTGTTCTTCGAGGTTGAAGCGTTCGTCTACTGTACCAGTTTTTACATTTAGGTTTCACTCTGTTCTCTTCTATATAGATAGATGAATTTGGAACTCTAAAACCAACATGGTTTGTAATAGCTCTTTGAAACTTGACAAAATAAAGGAGTTCTCAGTTTTGTCTCTATGGTTTGTTTCCTCTTCAAGTAGCCCTAGGCACAGACTGTTGAAAAGCAATTTCATTGAGAGGGGTTGCAAAGCTTCTAAGAAATAACGAGTTTCCAAAATACCAGCAAATATTTTTTCACCCAATCTTGATGATACTTGGTGGTAATGATCAGTACACAAATCCCACTTGGCTCACCAAATTATTTTCTTCTATGTTGAAGCGTTCGTTTACAGTAGCAGTTTTTATTTTTAGGTTTCCATCTGTTCTCTCCTATATAGATAGATGAATTGGGAACACTAAATCCAACATAGTTTGTAGTAGCTCTTTGAAACTTGAGAAAATAAAGTAGTTCCCAGTTTTGTCTCTATGGTTTATTTCCTCTTCAAGTAGCCCTTGGCAGAGACTGTGGAAAAGCACTTTCATTGAAAGGGGATGCCAAGCTTCCAAGAAATAACGAGTTTCCGAAATACCAGCAAATATTTTTACACTCAATCTTCATGATACGTGGTGGTAATGACAAGTACACAAATCCCTCTTGGTTCACCAAATTTTGTTCTTCCAAGTTGAAGCGTTCTTCTAAAGTAGCAGTTTTTATTTTTAGGTTTCACTCTGTACTCTCCTATATAGATAGATGAATTTGGAACTCTAAATCCAACATGGTTTGTAGTAGATCTTTGAAACTTGACAAAATGTAGTTCTCAGTTTTGTCTTTATGGTTTGTTTCCTCTTCAATTAGCCCTAAGCAGAGACTGTGGAAAAGCACTTTCATTGAAAGGGGTTGCCAAGCTTCCAAGAAATTACGAGATTCCGAAACACCAGCAAACATTTTTTCACCCAATCTTTATTATACGTGCTGTTAAAGACAAGTACACAAATCCCACTTGGCTCACCAAGTTTTGTTCTTCTAGGATGAAGCGTTCGTTTACAGTAGCAGTTTTTATTTTTAGGTTTCACTCTGTTCTCTCCTACAGAGATAGATGAATTTGGAACTCTAAATCCAACATGGTTTGTAGTAGCACTTTCAAACTTGACAAAATAAATTAGTCCTCAGTTTTGTCTCTATGGTTTGTTTCCTCTTCAAGTAGCCCTATTCACAGACTGTGGAAAAGCAATTTCATTGAAAGGGGTTGCCAAAATTCCAAGAAATAATGAGTTTCCGAAATACCAGCAAATATTTTTACACCCAATCTTGATGATACGTGGTGGTAATGACAAGTACACAATTCCCACATGGATCACCAAATTTTGTTCTTCTATGTTGAAGCATTCGTTTACAGTAGCAGTTTTTATTTTTAGGTTTCCCTCTGTTCTCTCCTATATAGATAGATGAATTTGGAACTCTAAATCCAACATAGTTTGTAGAAGCTCTTTGAAACCTGAGAAAATAAAGGAGTCTCAGTTTTGTCTCTATGTTTTGTTTCCTCTTCAAGTAGCCCTTGGCACAGACTGTGGAAAAGCACTTTCATTGAGAGGGGTTGCCAAGCTCCTAAGAAATAAGGAGTTTCCGAAATACCAGCAAATATTTTTCACCCAACTTGATTATACTTGGTGGTAATGATCAGTACACAAATCCCACTTGGCTGACCAAAATGTGTTCTTCTAGGTTGAAGCTTTCGTCTACAGTAGCAGTTTTTATATGTAGGTTTCAGTGTGTTCTCTCTTATAAGGATCGATGAATTTGGAACTCTAAATCCAACATGGTTTGTAGTAGCACTTTGAAACTTGACAAAATAAATTAGTCCTCAGTTTTGTCTCTATGGTTTGTTTCCTCTTCAAGTAGCCCTATTCACAGACTGTGGAAAAGCAATTTCATTGAAAGGGGTTGCCAAACTTCCTAGAAATAACGAGTTTCCGAAATACCAGCAAATATTTTTACACCCAGTCTTGATGATACGTGGTGGTAATGACAACTACACAATTCCCACATGGCTCACCAAATTTTGTTCTTCTAGGTTGAAGCGTTCGTTTACAGTAGCAGTTTTTATTTTTAGTTTTCCCTCTGTTCTCTCCTATATAGATAGATGAATTTGGAACTCTAAATCCAACATGGTTTGTAGTAGCACTTTGAAACTTGACAAAATAAAGGAGTTCTCAGTTTTGTTTCTATGGTTTGTTTCCTCTTCAAGTATCCCTAGACACAGACTGTGGAAAAGTACTTTCAATGAAAGGGGTTGCCAAGCTTCTAAGAAATAACAATTTTGCGAAATCCCAGCAAATATTTTTTCACCCAATCTTGATGATACTTGGTGGTAATGATCAGTACACAAATCCCACTTGGCTCTCCAAATATTGTTCTTCTAGGTTTAAGCGTTCGTCTACAGTAGCAGTTTTTCTATTTAGGTTTAACTCTGATCTTTCCTATATAGATAGATGAATTTGGAGCTCGAAATCCAACATGGTTTGTAGTAGCTCTTTGAAACTTGAGAAAATAAAGTATTTCTCAGTTTTGTCTCTATGGTTTGTTTCCTCTTCAAGTAGCCCTAGGCACAGAATGTGGAAAAGAACTTTCATTGAGAGGGTTGCCAAGCTTCTAAGAAATAAGGAGTTTCCGAAATAACAGCAAATATTTTTCACCCAAACTTGATTATACTTGGTGGTAATGATCAGTACAAAAATCCCACTTGGCTGACCAAATTGTGTTCTTCTACGTTGAAGCTTTCGTCTACAGTAGCAGTTTTTATATGTAGGTTACACTCTGTTCTCTATTATATACATAGATGAATTTGGAACTCTAAATCCAACATGGTTTGTAGTAGCACTTTGAAACTTGACAAAAAAAGGAGTTCTCAGTTTTGTCTCTATGGTTTGTTTCCTCTTCAAGTAGCCCTTGGCACAGACTCTGGAAAAGCACTTTCATTGAGAGGGGTTGCCAAGCTTCTAAGAAATAACGAGTTTTCCAAATACCAGCAAATATTTTTTCACCCAAACTTGATGATACTTGGTGGTAATGATCAGTACACAAATCCCACCAGGCTCACCAAATTTTGTTCTTCTAGTATTAAGCGTTCGTCTACTGTAGCAGTTTTTATATTTACGTTTCACTGTGTTCTTCCCTATATAGATAGATGAATTTGGATATCTAAATCCAACATGGTTTGTAGTAGCTCTTTGAAGCTTGAAAAAATGAAGTATTTCTCAGTTTTCTCTCTATGGTTTATTTCCACTTCAAGTAACCCTAGGCACAGACTGTGGAAAAGCACTTTCATTGAGAGGGGTTGCCAAGCTTCTAAGAAATAACGAGTTTAAGAAATACAGGCAAATATTTTTTCACCCAATCTTGATGATACTTGGTGGTAATGATCAGTACACAAATCCCGCTTGGCTCACCAAATTTTGTTCTTCTAGGTTTAATCGTTCGTCTACAGGAGCAGTTTTTATACTTAGGTTTCACTCTGTTCTCTCCTATGTAGATAGATGAATTTGGAACTCTAAATCCAACATGGTTTGTAGTAGCTCTTTGAAACTTGACAAAATAAAGGAGTTCTCAGTTTTGTCTCTATGGTTTGTTTCCTTTTCAAGTAGCCCTAAGCAGAGACTGTGGAAAAGCACTTTCATTGAAAGGGTTTGCAAAGCTTCCAAGAAATTACGAATTTCCGAAATACCAGAAAAAATTTTTTCACCCAATATTGATGATACGTGGTGGTAATGACGAGTACACCAATCCCCCTTGGCTCACCAAATTTTGTTCTTCTAGGTTGAAGCGTTCGTTTACAGTAGCAATTTTTATTTATAGGTTTCACTCTGTTCTCTCCTATATAGATAGATGAATATGGAACACTAAATCCAACATGGTTTGTGTAGCTCTTTGAAACTTCACAAAATAAAGGTGTTCTCAGTTTTGTCCCTATGGTTTGTTTCCTCTTCAAGTAGCCCTAGGCACAGACTGTGGAAAACCAATTTCATCGAGAGGGGTTGCCAAGCTTCTAAGAAATAACGAGATTCCGGAATACCAGCAAATATTTTTTCACCCAATCTTGATGATAATTGGTGTTAATGATCAGTACACAAATCGCACTTGGCTCCCCAAATTTTGTTCTTCTAAGTTTAAGCGTTCGTCTACTGTAGCAGTTTTTATATTTATGTTTCACTCTGCTCTCCCCTACATAGATAGATGAATTTGGAACTCTAAATCAAACATGGTATGTAGTAGCACTTCGAAACTTGAGAAAATAAAGAATTTCTCAGTTTTGTCTCTATGGTTTGTTTCCACTTCAAGTAGCCCTAGGCACAGACTCTGGAAAAGCATTTTCATTGAGAGGGGTTGCCAAGCTTCTAAGAAATAAGGAGTTTCCTATATATCAGCAAATATTTTTCACCCAATCTTGATTATACTTGGTGGTAATGATCAGTACAAAAATCCCACTTGGGTGACCAAATTGTGTTCTTCTACGTTGAAGCTTTCGTCTACAGTAGCAGTTTTTATATGTAGGTTTCACTCTGTTCTCCATTATATACATAGATGAATTTGGAACTCTAAATCCAACATGGTTTGCAGTAGCACTTTGAAACTTGACAAAAAAAGGAGTTCTCAGTTTTGTCTCTATGGTTTGTTTCCTCTTCAAGTAGCCCTTCGCACAGACTCTGCAAAAGCACTTTCATTGAGAATGGTTGCCAAGCTTCTAGAAAAAACGAGTTTAAGAAATACCAGCAAATATTTTTTCACGAAATCTTGATGATACTTATTGGTAATGATCAGTACACAAATCCCACTTGGCTCACCAAATTTTGCTCTTCTAGGTTTAATCGTTCGTCTACAGGAGCAGTTTTTATACTTAGGTTTCACTCTGTTCTCTCCTATGTAGATAGATGAATTTGGAACTCTAAATCCAACATGGTTTGTAGTAGCTCTTTAAAACTTGACAAAATAAATGAGTTCTCAGTTTAGTCTGTATGGTTTGTTTCCTCTTCAAGTAGCCCTAGACACAGACTGTGGAGAAGCACTTTCATTGAGAGGGGTTGCCAAGCTACCAAGAAATTACGAGTTTCCAAAATACCAGCAAATATTTTTTCACACAATCTTGATTATACGTGGTGGTAATGACAAGTACACAAATCCCACTTGGCTCACCAAATTTTGTTCTTCAAGGTTGAAGCGTTCGTTTACAGTAGCAGTTTTTATTTTAAGGTTTCCCTCTGTTCTCTCCTATGTTGATAGATGAATTTGGAACTCTAAATCCAACATGGTTTGTAGTAGCTCTTTGAAACTTGACAAAATAAAGTAGTTCTCAGTTTTGTCTCTATGGTTTGTGTCCTCTTCAAGTTGCCCTAGGCACAGACTGTGGAAAAGCATTTTCATTGAGAGGGGTTGCCAAGCTTCTAAGAAATAACGAGTTTTCCAAATACCAGCAAATATATTTTCACCCAATCTTGATGACACTTGGTGGTAATGATCAGTACACAAATCCCACCTGACTCACCAAGTTTTGTTCTTCTAGTATTAAGCGTTCGTCTACTGTAGCAGTTTTTATATTTACGTTTCACTCTGTTCTTCCCTATATAGATAGATGAATTTGGAAATCCAAATCCAACATGGTTTGTAGTAGCTCTTTGAAACTTGACAAAATAAAGTAGTTCTCAGTTTTGTCTCTATGGTTTGTTTCCTCTTCAAGTAGCCCTAGGCACAGACTGTGGAAAAGCATTTTCATTGAGAGGGGTTGCCAAGCTTCTAAGAAATAACGAGTTTTCCAAATACCAGCAAATATTTTTTCACCCAAACTTGATGATACTTGGTGGTAATGATCAGTACACAAATCCCACCTGGCTCACCTAATTTTGTTCTTCTAGTATTAATCGTTCGTCTACTGTAGCAGTTTTAATATTTACGTTTCACTGTGTTCTTCCCTATATAGATAGATGAATTTGGATATCTAAATCCAACATGGTTTGTAGTAGCTCTTTGAAGCTTGAGAAAATGAAGTATTTCTCAGTTTTCTCTCTATGGTTTATTTCCACTTCAAGTAACCCTAGGCACAGACTGTGGAAAAGCACTTTCATTGAGAGGGGTTGCCAAGCTTCCAAGAAATAACGAGTTTAAGAAATACCAGCAAATATTTTTTCACCCAATCTTGATGATACTTGGTGGTAATGATCAGTACACAAATCCCACTTGGCTCACCAAATTTTGTTCTTCTAGGTTTAAGCGTTCGTCTACAGGAGCAGTTTTTATACTTAGGTTTCACTCTGTTCTCTCCTATGTAGATAGATGAATTTGGAACTCTAAATCCAACATGGTTTGTAGTAGCTCTTTAAAACTTGACAAAATAAATGAGTTCTCAGTTTAGTCTCTATGGTTTGTTTCCTCTTCAAGTAGCCCTAGACACAGACTGTGGAGAAGCACTTTCATTGAGAGGGGTTGCCAAGCTACCAAGAAATTACGAGTTTCCAAAATACCAGCAAATATTTTTTCACAAAATCTTGATGATACGTGGTGGTAATGACAAGTACACAAATCCCACTTGGCTCACCAAATTTTGTTCTTCAAGGTTGAAGCGTTCGTTTACAGTAGCAGTTTTTATTTTAAGGTTTTCCTCTGTTCTCTCCTATATTGATAGATGAATTTGGAACTCTAAATCCAACATGGTTTGTAGTAGCTCTTTGAAACTTGACAAACTAAAGTAGTACTCAGTTTTGTCTCTATGGTTTGTTTCCTCTTCAAGTAGTCCTACGCACAGACTGAGGAAAAGCATTTTCATTGAGAGGGGTTGCCAAGCTTCTAAGAAATAACGAGTTTTCCAAATACCAGCAAATATTTTTTCACCCAAACTTGATGATACTTGGTGGTAATGATCAGTACACAAATCCCAGCTGGCTCACCAAATTTTGTTCTTCTAGTATTAAGCGTTCGTCTACTGTAGCAGTTTTTATATTTACGTTTCACTCTGTTCTTCCCTATATAGATAGATGAATTTGGATATCTAAATCCAACATGGTTTGTAGTAGCTCTTTGAAACTTGAGAAAATTAAGTATTTCTCAGTTTTGTCTCTATGGTTTGTTTCCACTTCAAGTAACCCTAGGCACAGACTGTGGAAAAGCACTTTCATTGAGAGGGGTTGCCAAGCTTCTAAGAATTAACGAGTTTAAGAAATACCAACTAATATTTTTTCACCCAATCTTGATGATACTTGGTGGTAATGATCAGTACAGAAATCCCACTTGGCTCAC